>NW_020956061.1:59250-210319 GCF_003031625.1 Empidonax traillii
GAGTGCAGGGAGCTCAGCACGGGCGTGTTCTGCAGCGCCAGCACACGGGGCCAGATTGCTGCACAGACAGAGGATTAACTCTGGGAAAATACAATTCAGATGAGACCCTCGACAAATTTTATGAAAATGATCTACAGTGAGGAATTTGACGAGGCACTCAGTGCTGCAGTCAGCACTAAATCCCTTGTATTTTACAACCCAATAATCAACCTGCTGCTGTGATTATCAGAGTGGAAGAGGATGAGTGGTGAGAGTAAGTGGCTGTTGGTATGGTGCCCAGACCTACCAGGGCCCTAAAGCAGCTCCAGCAGGAAGCTATCCCCATTTGACTTCCTTGCAGCCTAAGCAGACAAGGATGATTTGAGGAAGGAGAGATTCACGGAGAAGAGTTTAATTCACTTGCCTTTGTCCTCTATTTGTTCTGATCAAAACCCTTCCTTCACTCATTTTTCTATTATCCCAAAGTCAGTGAAAAGATGATACTACCAGGAGACACAGTTTAATATTTTCACGTAAGAAACAATGTCATCTATCAATCTACAGCTTTATCAGCATTGATTTATTCTCCCAGATGCAAGTGTCACCAAATCTAGGGCTACCCACAGTTTCACTGAAATGTCTCTTAAGAAAATCTGTCCTCTCTCCTCTTTCCTCTTTCCCCTTTCTCTTTCCCCTTTCTCTTTCCCTTTTCTCTTTCCCCTTTCTCTTTCCCCTTTCTCTTTCCCCTTTCTCTTTCCCCTTTCTCTTTCCCCTTTCTCTTTCCCCTTTCTCTTTCCCCTTTCTCTTTCCTCTTTCTCTTTCCTCTTTCCCTTTCCTCTTTCCCTTTTCCCCTTTCCTTTCTTTTTTAGAAGAAGTCCCATTTCTGCACAGCAGGAGACAAAGTTTTCTGGCAGATTAAAAGCTTTGCATCTGTAAAACCAGCAAAAATAGAAAACTTCTGTGAAAGTGTCACCAAACTGGTTTTTTGAATTGTAGAGAATGATTTTATTTATTCATTTTCAGTTTGTTTTCAGTTAGTGGCAACTCTTTGTCGTTTTTAATAAATGAGATACTCCTACAGAGACGTGAAATCCTGTGAGTGGGAGTTCATCCACTAACAATAACTACACCCAGACCATGTATGAAATGTGAGACCTGTCCAGTCTTCCTTGTGCTTTTTGCTGTATCCTGCCTGAATTGCTGTGGCCTCAAGAGCTCTTATCCACTCCAAACCTACTCCAGACCTGCACAAAAGAGAGCAGGCAGTGCCCTGGAGAGCTGGTCATTCCATAGCAACGGCAGCAATGGTTTCCAAACCAAACAGGATATTAAACAATACAAATACTGGGTAAGTTCCATCAGTTCAGCTTGACTGCAAAAGGAGAGGGGAAGGTTGGAAATGTTCCTTGTCCTATGACTGTTTTGTCACCCTCTGAAGTGGCAGTGTGTGATAGAGGTACAGTGGAGGCTAACCTGCTTTCAAGCTTTAAGTGACTGTCTCCCTAGGATGAGATTGATTTTAGCAACCCAGGCCTATCCTCTGCTCTATTCTCAACTCTTTCTTCATTTCCTTAAGTCTTTAAGTAACTGGACCGGAGGATACAGTTCAGAGCGATTGTTCTTGCTGACATGTGCTGCTTTTGTCCTTGTCTGTTGAGCTCTTTGCTCTGACGTATCACTGATCACAAATTATTGAATAAGAGCCCCCAGAAAATCGCTTGTCATATGGAGAAGAAAAGATTATTACTGCAGGCAAGTGCCAAGGTTATAAAGGTCAGATGGTCTCTCTCATCAGCCCAGAATTGGGGAATGGAGCGGAGGGAAGAAATAAATATTCAAAGGGCAGGTTACTCTGCACACAGCGTGGAATTCCACAGTTTCCTTTTAGTTACTTAATGCAGTGGCAGGAGAATGGTTGGTTTGTAAGGGAGTTCAGCTCTCAGTTGCTAGGAAAAGTTGAACTCTTGCTGTTCAGTGACTGCAGAGAGTGAAGGATCACTGATCAATTGCCACGCTTTGTTGGACGGGAGGGGGAGGATATCTGATTAATGACCTGTGACACAGCTTCACCTGTCCACAGGACTCTGCATACCAACTGAATGCTACGATGACAAATTAACTAAACATTTTGTATGGCCTTTATTGAAAAAGCCTGTGGTGTCTGGAGGTCAGTTTAGCAAGTGCCAATACATGGTTATTTTTAATTACACATAAGCTGTCCTTATCCTCTGAAATAACAGAAAGGGAGTTTTGCCACCAATTTTGGAGTGTGGAAACACTTGTTATTTTTTTTTTTTATTGGTCTGGAGATTTTCCCAATGTTAATCCTTGAAGAACTCAACTCCACAGCTTCTTTTTTTTTTTTTAATGAGTATGCTACAACTGACTCCTTGTTTGTAAGCTGAATCTAGTCTTTTGTTTAGTGAGGATAGACAGATTAGACACACTTCTGAATGACCTATTATGCACTGCGAGGGCTGTGTTTAACTGGAAAAGGAATAACAGCTGCTTAATTTATGGACGTGCACAACAGGACACACGATTCCAGCGTGGCAAGCAGGACACCCCTCACTGACAGAGCTGGCATCACTCAGGGCTGCAGGAAGGTGCTGGGTGGTGCCCTGCAGGCAGCACCCTGGGCTGGACACGGCCCTGGCAGGGGAGATCACCAGGAGGGACAATGAAGGTGCCAGTGGCCCGTGGGCTGAGCTCTGGGATCTGAGACAGCGTGGAGGGTTTGAGACAGGCAACATTGACCCACCAGAAAGAGCTGGACTCCTCCCAGAAGGTGATAGCAAACACTCAGTAGATGGTAATGAAGATTCTGTCACTGCACTGGCACCTTCACTTTTGTGAGGAATATGCTCTTTAAAGAAATAATGTCCCTTTTAACCCACAGATTTGGCATGTGCAGAAAAAGAAAGAACTAAATGACTGGGAACATGACTACACAGTCAGGTAGTCCACGCTCTCAGCTCTGGGTAGGCTTTGTGCTGCACTCATTAATCTTTTGCCAGTGCCTTTCAGTAGATCATTAGGAAACATCTGTTTAATATTTATTATTTTATTTCCTTATTGCATTTTCTTTTTTATTCTCAAAATATTCTCCCTAAGGGCAAAAAAGCATGTGTAGTGGAGGCTGTGATTTTGACAGTATTATTGTTGGTGTAGATCCTTTTCCTTTATCTTTTCCTGTCCCTTTTCCTTTCCCTTTCCTTTTCCTTTTTTCCTTTTCCTTCTTTCCTCCCCTCTCTTTCATTTTTAAATGACAATACATATTTCATAAAGATTCTATGATCATAGAAATACACACTGAGTTAATTTCTGTCTCCCATCATTGGGGATGTTCTGTCTTTCAGGCAGACAAATTATAACTCTCCTTCTGAGCATTATGTTACAGTGAAGTTGCATTTTAAGGTGGTGGATCCCAATATTTTATTTAGTCTTCTAAAAATCTTAGCCCCAGGCTACTGTTTGTCTTGCAAGTGGTAACTGAGAATTTTCCTTGCTTTAGGAGTCAACAAGAAGTCACTGTAAGAGAGGATGGGTTTGCTCAGGGCAGCTCATGTATTACAGCGTGTTGTACTAATTGGAGTTTCCTGAGGTGTGATGGCTCCATGCCCAGGAACTGCATGGCTGTGATCCAGCTGAGAGGTGACACATGGAAATAACCAAAGGCTGGGCTTCATCTGCCAGGGTGGGATGGAGCCTGGTGGCAATCAGTGAGGAGCTGCTGCTTGTGGATGGTGCTGTGTAACCTGGCTGCATCAGGGAATCCAAACACCCTCCAGCAGTGCGCTGCACTGGCTGTTCTGGGACATGCATTTTCACTCAAAAACAAATGCACCTTCCTTCATATTGTTTGAAATGCCTTTCTCTGTCCCTCAGCACTCTGTGTTTTTAGATTCAAATGCAACCAGGTGTTTTTATAAATTAACTGATCTCATCTAAGTACTTTGTGTACTCAAGTTGTGGCAGAACACAGGGAGAGCTGAATGTCATCGTTGTTTTAGTGACATGTAACTCTGGATGATCTGACAGATGCACCTGGGTGATTGAGACTAATATAGAAAATGACTGGAGAGAAGGGATTCGTGTGGGATGCCACAAATGAATGAAGCACAACAACTCATTATTACTGTTCAATCCATGTACTCTTTTCACCTCTTTCAAAAGATACCAAGATATCTTCTTAGAAACTGTTGTTGAATGCCTTTGTACAATAAGGGTGAATGTGTTCCACCTATTTACATTTAAGGATCCATCTCTGCTTCTAAGCATTTTTGGTGTCATGGTCTGGTTCTGCTAAAGGTTGTTTCAGGCCTAGAATGTTAGCAATTCTTTAATGCCTTTACAGTTAAATTGTGTCGATCTCATCTTTGAGCCATTTTGATTATCACTAGACTCAAGTCAAATTGAATTTGATATTCAGAGTGGTCTTATCAGTGACACCTGGGAAATAATGGCATATTGAAGAAGGAAGAGATTAGTCTTAGTTGATATTGCAGACTGGCATGAACTCTCATTCTAGAAATCAGAGGGGTTTGTGTCCTTTAACCCTCCACCCAGTCCTGTAAGTTAAAGAAATGTGAACCAGCTGTGGATCTAATTATATAATCTGCTGTCTGGGTGCATCTCATCTAGATAGAAAGAGACAGTGCTGGGTATTTTCTATAAAAGCCTGTTCTTGCAAGATTTCTACTTCATCGAGAAGGTTCATTATTTAAAAGTTGAGGAAGTTCCTGGACCTCCCATCCTCTCAGAGTAACTTTTCCCTGGCTGCAGAGGCCAGTAAATATCTGTATCATATTTGTACTGTATGAGAAAACAGAGCATTTTGGCAGTCTGAGGGCAGGATAATGTAACATGGGAATTAGGCTGCCAGTCTATCCTTTCTTTCCAGCCTTTAATTTTCAAGTAGAACCTGTGTATTCATCACTCCAGATCAGTGTGTGCTTTATTTTATAAAATCTGCTGTGCAAGTCTTAGAAGTCGTTGAGGCAATCTGCTAAATTTGCTTTGACTTCAGTGGCAGATCCTCTGTGTATTTAGAAGGATGCAGAAGGGTAAAACTCATAAAAATAATTACTCAATTTTCCTGTATTGTTAATTATACCCTAAACTATTAAATTGATGGAATTTTCTAAATGCAGTTTATTTTTCATCGCCTCTTGCTGCTGGTCAACTTCCTGTTCAGTTTAGAAAAAGAGAAAGAACCAATGCTTTTATTTTCTGTACTAAATAATATTGTACTATTTGGGTTCACATATAATGCAAAGGAATGTCAAAAAGCTAACAAATACTGTTTTAAGCGGTATCATTACCTGTGATGCTGTATTTTTTGCACACTGATTAGCATGAAAATCATAAAAGCTAGATCAGTCTCAGGATTTTTTTTTCTGTGGGGAGTTCCCTGTTATGTAGTGGATGGACAGCACTACTTGTTAACATAGAAGTATTCTGCTTGTCCTACTCTTAGAAACGAATTTCTTATTGTTAAGAAGGACTAGTGCCATGAAATGTGCTCTCTAACTTCAATAGAAGGGAAACATGGTTAAAAAACCATCTCATCCAGGTACAGACCTGATTATGATCTTTGGACATAATCCATTGGGAAGTTTTCATTATTATTTTTAAAGTTTAAAAAGTGAACTTTACAATATGGTCTGAAAAATGAATATAGAGTACCTTCTTATGCAGAACTGCATTGTAGGAAAAAGTGAAGGGAACGGAAGCTTTGAGCATAACAGTGTCTGATAAAGTGTAAAACCTGCATGTATCAAGCAAACTGCAGTTTACAAGAGGCAGAGTTGTGTGCATGTGCATAAGGTACTGAGAACAGACTCATGCTTGAACACAAATGAGAGTTTAATTGACAACCCCCACAATTATCTGAGTAACAATACAGTCGTATAATTAGTATTAAAAAAATGTGCAAGCCGAAGATTCTGATAACAAATGCAGTTTTACTGCAACAGAGAGTTGTGACAGGAAGATGCTAAATACAGAAGTGTGTTTAGAGTCTGTTCTTTAATCATCCTCCTCAGACATTCTTCTTACTCCCAGTGAGATCCCAGTGGTTTGTTTCTGCAGTGTTGGTGAGGGGAAGGAGTGGCTGAAGGGCACTTGAAAATGGCCACTAATATGATAATAATTTTGTAAGCTACCAAATGTCTTCTCCTCGTGAGAAGAGTAGATGCACACAGCGTGTGCTGGGAGGTAGGGCTGTTCTCAGCTTTGGCTGTGGCTGTGTCTCCGAGAGCAGCTGCCAACACAGCCAAAATAACTGGCAGCCAAACTTGCCTGATCGCAGAGGGCTCTCCTGCCTTCCACTTCTAATTCACTTCTGCCTCTGTGACAAACACTAACACTATTGGAAATAACTATATATCCACCTGCCAGTGTCATTGAGAGGGAATTTCTGCCAGTCTAATTGAGAAGGAAGTTCTTGGCTTAATTATAGGAAAGAAAGTACCTGGTTATTTTAAGATCAGTCTGGAAATTGTCAGCTTGCTGCTAATTTCTGCTCTCCACATAATTTGGAGTATAATGCTTCCATGTTGTGAGGTCCTTCCCTGGTCCTTCAGCTATCATCCATCATTAAGATAAAAGTTAACAGGATACAGATTTTGAGGAGATAATAATAAATCCCTTATCTTTACAGATATGCTGCATATTCCTAACGTGAGTATTGTGAGATGTTCACTGTCTAAACTCACACCTCGTGTCACTTTATCACTAGTACCCCTTATTTCTAGATCACTTACAGCCTCAGCATGTGAAGTCACCCCCTATATCACTGCTGCTATCCTGAAGCTAAGGGAAACATTCCAGGGAATGTCTGTCACTGTGAAATTAGGGTGAAAAAATGCTTTGGATTTCATAAAGGTGCCGTTGTTTCCTGTTCTTGGGGTCTGTGCTTTTGCTGTTGTGTTTCTGCCTGTTTAATTCCTGGCCTTTCATTTTGTTTTTGCTGCATACCTGCATGTTGCTACGTTATTGAAGTTTGAATTGAGAACTTCTGCATTAAATGTTCAGGTTTTGCCCACAAACCTTTATTTTCCAAATATTGAGCTGAACATACTTCATTTTTCAAAAGACAAAGATACAGTCCCAGCAAAGCTGATCCCTCCCCTGCCCCCCTTCCTTTATTCTTCAGATGAGGTGGAGCTCCTGCCACAGAATTGAAGTTAATTAAAGGTAATCAAAATTGCGTGGGAAAACACAGTTTAAATCTTGAAGGGTATCCTGAAGACAAAAAAATCTTAGAGTTGAAACATTACAATGGTTTCAGTGTTCCACTGGAACACCTGGGGAGACCTGGAAAACCAAAGCAGTTTGGTGTGTGAGGGAGGCACTTTCGCTCATCAAAGGAAAATGCAAGTTCCTTATTCCAGCCAGGAGATCTGGGAAAGATATTTGTCCTGTGTGACACAGGGTTTTTCACCTGGTGGTGTCTCCTTAACAACTTTTGTTCAAACAAAAAGGGTTCCTTGAAGTAAGGCAGTTATTTTTAACCTCTAAAGCCAGAGGAAAACATTTCTGCTAAAAAGCCCGAAACCACTGTACAATTTAGTAAAGCCTTTGATAACTGTAAAGCTTTTCAATTTGTTTTAATATTCCCTTTTTCCTTTAATTTTCCTTTCGCAATTGGTCTTTATGCTAAAGAAGAAGAAACCTTGAGAAAATAGAAGGCAACTGTTTTCTGTAAGTGGTTTTAATTCATTAGATTCCTTTATCCCTTGCTCCCCCCCTTCCTTCCCTATTAGAACAGTTTCTATCTTATGCCACAAGCAAATGTAATTTCTGTTGTTGCTCCTTTGCAAAATCCAATTTGTTATGATGTATTATGCATGCGAGTGTAATTGCAGAGGAGGAGTTAAAGTGAGTGACAGTTTAAAGAGGTGCATTCCTTTGGCTGTGTCACTCACAGAGAGCAGCAGAAAGAAAAGTGGGACAAATTGATGCCCTGATGAAAGTATTAATCTGCTAAGATTTCAGATGAAACAATGGGACTGCCCTAATCAAGCCATATCCTCCAGAGAACAAAATTATGGCAGTGACTTCTGATACAGAGAAAATTACTACAGGCTCAGCAGCAGTATCAGTGATAATATCTGCCTGTTCTTTGGGTATACATTGCTGGCAATTAAAAAAGTGCTTGTCAGTACCAACCTTAGCATAAACCATTTTTTCCCAAGAAATGTGAGAGTTTTATGAGATTCTGTATAATGAGTTAGTCTTTTGCCGTTTATTTTCATAGAGGGAATAGAATAAAGTATGTAATAATAATAAATAAGAGCAAAATAGCAAGATAGGTAAGTATTCCAGGTGAAATCTCTTCGAAGAAAATGTGTAGGATTTTCACTGCATATGAGGATAGGGTTTATAAATATAACAAATTATACCTTTGTAATTCTGATGCTGGGAAACGTGCTGTATCTATTAAAATAATGGTTAAGTGGTTTATGCTTTTTATTTTCTGTAACAAATTGTGGTGGTAAAAAAGGAGCTTTTAAAGTGATGTTATGAGGTCTCCCCAAAACCTTGAAATGATGGAAACAGGAACTTTTTTTTTTTTTGTAATAGAAATGTCACAAGAAACGCTAAATTTTTCTTCTTTTATCTGTGTTCTGACAAAATCAAGTCTCTATACTTATGGACTGAATGGGATCCTATGATAATACTTTTATCCCAGTGAAGATCAATTCAAAGAAAAAGACCTCACACATAAAAGCCTTTTCTGAATGCTAGTTAGCAAGTCCATTATAAATAGAATCTGTTTATTATTTCCTCGGAGTTGTCTTATCAAATTCTCATAGAAATGTGATCTATCTAAAAGTGTCTTTAGAAATTGCAAACAGATACACAAATTGAAGCAAAGTGTTGCTATTCATGAAAATAATCTTTTTACAGGATATTTTCCTGTACAAAGAGAAATATTATGTTTGGTAATTTCTTTTCAAGGAGACACTTTGGGCTTCTGTAAGAAATAGAATTGTTATCAACACACACACAAAAGTCAAGTGACTACAAATTCCTCAGAAGTGTCATGTACTTCAGTAACAAATGCTGCTTGCAGTCACAGGGTTGGGTGGTCCTGAATAGAATGGAAGTACTCAGAAAATAAAACAAAATCCTTCCAAGTTTTAAGCCTTTTTTGTGCCAGCTACTCCAGCTGGTGAAAAAGTAATGTATAAGTATTGCATATGTTTTCAAAGCTGATGACCTGAATTTTCAGAACACTTTTCTTTCGCTCTCTGTTTAGTGGGTGTGTGGGTGCCAAGTGCTTGGAGCAGTCGAGCCACCAGCTCAGGTGAGAGCATTCCAGCCCAGGCAGCCTCACAAAGAGTACCCCTCCCAAAGAAAATGTGAAAGAGTCATTATACTGCTGCATTTCCAAAACATTCAGCTGCTGGAAGCCCTCCATGTGCCTGCTCGTGGCATCTGTGGCCCCAGCTTCAGGCTCGTGGATCCACAGGGTGGAGACTGCCAAGGCACAGAATTTCACAGCTGAAAGAAGCATCATTCTCTCTCTAAACTTCTGGTACTAAGTGTAAATCTTAAAAAAAAAAAAAAAGTGTTGGCTTAGCAGTTCGTTTCCATTTCACAGCAGATGAGACATTGCTCATAAAAATCATCACTGACTTCTGATATGGAAATCCCAGTGTACACAATCATTGAGTAAGGAATCTGGCATACATAGGATACATCAAGTAACTGATTTTAGAAATTAGTGGTGAAATTAATATCAATCAGCCAGTTTTAATTTGGTCCCCATTTAACCACAGTATCATCTCTGGGTGTTTTTATTCTTCTGTTCTTTGTTAGAGTGTCTGTTTGGACAGTGTAGTTATTACAGATTTCTCTGTAAAGGTCACTCAGTTGTTCTCCTTTTGGTCAGATAGTTCATTGTACGTAAAACCAGGCAGATGTGAAAGAATTCTGGGAGACAGTGAAGCAAGATCTATTAAGTCTGGCTCATCTGAGCTTTTTTTACAGCAAAGAGTAACCTTGCTCCTAAAGTCCAGTTCAAAGCACTGTCATTTCATGGTGATTTCTGTAAGTGAAGTCAAAGTGCCTTCAGTGCAGGGGGTGTTCCAGGTGGGTCTCATCCACCCAGCCCACGCTGTTTCAGACTCTTCGTGCTGCTCTGAATGATTCAAGGCAGGCAGTTGTCCAGAGAAACCATAGATAGGATCACAGGTTTATCAATAAATGAACTTCAGTGCTCTTTAGGAAGATCCCTCTGTGGGAGAAGGAAGGAAGGAGAAGATGAGCCAGGCTGGCAGTAATTCATCCCTGGGATCACCCCACACAGTCAGGAGCAGAGCAGGACAGAGCAGTCCCAGTGCTTTCACTTGCAGGTGTTTTGTGGAACTTGGAGCAGCCTTGAATGTGCTGTGAACTTCCTGCAGGTCCTTCAGGTATCTGCTGGCCTGTGGAACCCCCAGGGACGGGGGAGCTGAGGCTGGGCAGCCCTGGGCAGCAGCAAGTGGTGTGAGTAAATCAGAACATCTCTGGGACAGTGGTTCAGTGAGGAGATTGAACATGAATCCAGCTCAAAGCTCTGCCGTGTGTCATGCAGAATCAGGGCCCCGTTCAAGACTAAAGACTTTTTCTTCTACTTTCTGTGCCTTTATGATTCATCTGAGTTTATTTCTTTGTTCTGAAATTTATTAAAAGAAGAAGTGCATATCCAAAGGGAAACAGGTTTCTGAATGTTAGCTTTGAAGCTTGTAATCTCCCCCAGAAACCCGGCTGAAACTTCCAGCCTGGTTTGCCCCATGGAGAGCGGGTGAAAACATGATTTGGAGCAGTGTGACAGCGGCTGTCATCTCCAAATTCATCAGTTGAAAAGAAAATCCTTCTGCCCACAAATTCTGCCTGCATTCCGTAGAATGGAACCATAACAGAAAACTAGATGGATTAAAGAGCATTTGTTTTTCTTTCTCTCCAGTAGCTGAAATTCAATCTAATGCAACTTTGTTGATTTGCTTGTATAGATCTAGTTCCTTGCTCAGTCAGACATTTCTGTCCCAGCCATCTTCAGCTCCTAGAGTTGCTAGTGCTGCTTGCATTCTTTTCATATTGTGTATACAATGAATTCGTGTTATCTGTTGTTTATTCTCAACTTCTGACTTTATTTTGCCAAGGCTATTTGTTTTTAAATTAGTAATTTTCACTCCCTCATGCAATTCTTCTAAATTACTTTTTGGAGTACTGACTATTAATATTTTAGGTATCTTTGGTGTTTTACTTTATAGTCTTCAATTTTATTTTACATTTCACAGGTTTCTAGTAGCAAATAATCCTACAGGCAATTTTCTCACATTGCAACTATTCCTTGAAAGATATGCTAATGTAGCAAGGCACTTGCAATACTGGGGGTTAAGTTAATCACCCAAAATGAGCCGTATTACTGTCACTGGTATATAAAGACATCCCATCGTGAATTACTAGCATTAAAGCTCCTTTATAAAATAACAGAACCTGAAGGTGTGCAGAAGTAAGTATTCCTTTCAGAATCTGTTGAGCTCAGGAATCTGGGTTTTGTTGTTCCTGGACTTGAAGGTACAGAACAAATACAGTGTTTATTTTCTTTAAAAACAAAAAAACAACAACAATAAAAAAACCCAAACAAACAAAAAAAAAAACCTGCCCTATTGTTTGAAAAACCCTTGTGAATGAAAAAAAAAAAAGTAGTAATTAATGTATTTGTGTTTGTATATTTTCACAGAAAAAGGAGTTGCCTTCTCTGTGTTCTGGTTAAGCAGGGCTGGAACAAACGTGGTTTGGAACACTGGGACGGCCGTACTTATGATGTTCTAGATTCCTGTTTCTAGTCTGGAGAAGAAAATGAAATAAGATTTAGTTACATTGCAGAGATATGTATTTTTATTAGAGCAAATATACTTCAAAGCAGAAAAGATAGGGAGTATCCAGGAAAGGTTTATGTGGAACACAGTATTTATTTGTCATGCATATTTGATACGCTTTCATTAAATACGCAATAGAAATGTCAACATGAAGTGCTGTTTAGATCGTCCTATAAAAACAAACTGCATTGGTATTAGAATTGGAATGCACTAATCTTTGGTTAAATACAAGCCTTATTTGCTATCCAGCAAAGAAATGTTTGGTTGAGTGTTGTTAAATAACTATACTTAACCTAATTTAATTTGCCCTTCATTTATAAAGCCTGATGGAGTGATACTGTGCCAGTGTAACCAGCACTTTCCCCAGCATCTGGCTTTTTATGGGGTTTTTTCTCCCCTCTCACTCACTCACATTCCATCACTAATAGTTATCACTAGCCCATGCCTAACTCGAAATTATTTTTTCAGTCTTGCCGAATCACAGCCAACCCCTCTTACAAAGAGGAAACAGCATCCCTCTCTTCAGGGAATATTTTTGTATCCTTACAGTCACCTGGCATAACCATAACAGATAAATCTGTTTGCTAGTAAAGTAACACTTGGGATAGATGCCCGTCTTTCTGAGCTGGAATTTGGAACTAAATGCTAAACATTCCTGAGGTTGGGCATTTAGGGTTGCATTGTTTGTTTGGGGGTTTTTATTGTACTGGTATAGACGTGCTGACTTTTAGAAAGTTATTCCTTTCTCCAAATTGGACTCAGGCCTTTAAGCACTGTTTATAATGATGGCTTATATACACTGAAAATATTCTTGTACAACAAGAACAGGAAAGGTACTTTTAATCAGGATATCCAATTAGGAATAAAAAATATACCATACAGGATTGTCATGGAAATCTTACCTGGACCAGCAGTTTATACAGAGCTTTAAATTGAGGTTTATGCCCTGAAGCATAATAATAACTCTTCGTTATAGGCTTTGCAATTATTTCGTTCTCTGTAACGGAATCGTGGATGTTCCTACTCCTGTGTGTCTGGTATTTTGGGAGGAGCCTTACTGCACTGTGTTATTAATGGAATAATATTTTTAGAAGTTCCATGGGTGTACATTTATGTGAAAACTGCCTTTCTCCAATGTTTGGGTGTGTTTGGCAGCAGTCACTGAGGTGCCTGCAGTGAATGCAGAGAGACCCGAGCCAGATGTGAATTCAGAGCACGGTAACAATCTGAGCCAGGCAGCACTGAGCCGAGCACAGCCAATTTACTGTGCTGAGGAGCTGAGGAAATGAGGTCCTGCTGAGCTCTGTGCCGTGCCTGCTGCTGGCACAGGAGTGAGAGGCAGTGTGGGTATTCCTGGGGCACTGCAGCCCATCCTGACCCACAGGGCAGGGCACACGCCCTTAAATCAGCTTCCTGCTTCACTGGGTGTGTTCCACCTGAACATTTCCTGCTTTCCTTGCTCTGACATTACTGCTACAATTTTTATCCTGTCCCCTTTTCTGTCCTGTTTCTTCAGAAACAGCAGCAGATGATTTTTGTTTGCTTTTGCCTTTAGCCTCTTTCCAGTTCTGCCCCGTGTTTGCAGTTGGAGTGACCAGAGCATGTGTGTTACCTCCTTCCACATCCTTCACATCTGCCACATCTGGAGGTCTCCTCCCTAAAATAAGCATCAGTGTGGTGCCCCAGAGAGTCCAGGGGGATTTACTCACCATGAAGCCGTTGTGTGTCTGGGCCAGGGGTGTCCCCAGCAGGGTTCCTGCAGCCCAGGACCCTCAAGGGTGGACACACCACACATGTGTCTGCAGGAGGAGTTCTGGTGTGCACCAGATATGCTGGCAGGAATTTCAACTGGCAAAGGGTGATTAGAAAAAAAATCTGAAAAATAGCCAGAATAACTGATGTCCAGTCGTTTTTATGTTCCCTCTCCAAATACTGGTGTACCCTTTTTTTTTCCTCTCCTCTTCTTGTTCTCATTTCTTCGTCCTTATGTCCTCTGCCCACTGTGAATCTGACTCTTTAAAATTATGCTTGGACAGATATTGCATCCTCTCAGCTCATTAAAGGCACAGAAGGGTTATGCATCGCTTGTGGTAGAATAATTCAGGGCATATCTTGATCCATGAGAAATACAAAGGAAAAGTAACACAAAATTTATCCCATTCAACAAGTTATTACAGTAATTTATTGCTTTAAATAGCTGCTGAAATAGATACTACTGTGAACAGAGCCAGGCAGGTTGAGACACATGCAAACAGGTCTCTGTACTGTATTGTTTTGGAGAATTGATGAAAAATTATAATCTTTGACAAAAACTCTAAACTTTATGAGAGGAAAAGGTCACAAGGAAGGAAAAAAAAAAAAAGGCTAAACAGTACTGTATTTAGGGATTTCATTACATCCTTCATTAAAGAACAGAATGAAAATGCAGGATTTTAATAATGAGATATAAAAATAATTAGACAAAATAAAATTAAAATAAAATTAAAAATAAATTAGACAATTAGAATAAATGCCTCATTAAAATGTTGAGATTTGTGTGCTATGCATTGACTTTTTTTTTTCCTCATTCCAAAATAGGAGAGTTTTGGTCAGGGTGTTGAAGTTCCAGAAAAGCTGTTCTGCCAAGGGAGGGTTTTATCCCAGCAAAGACTGGCCTGGCCTGCGTGATTGCTGAGCTCTGCCCCTCGGGGGACACAGCACATGAGCAGGGACCCCCTCCCTGAGCTGCCCTGAGTGCTTTGGGGAAAAATGAGGTAAATTTTGTCACTTTAAAAATTATCTCTGGGGGAAATTAGGGACAGTAAGATGGGTGTTAGCACGACAGGAACGTCCTATCCATTGGATTTTCCTGAAAGAAAGGCGTTGGAAATGACCAGAGCCGTGAATTTGTTTGCTGTCTGGTGCCACAAACACCTAATCAAAATGCTTTGAAGAGGCAGGGAGAACCATTACCACACTGAGCCCAGATATGCCCAGTTTCAGCCTGGGAGAAGTTTGTAGCCTGGAGCTGTGAACCACTGCAAATAGGTGTTTATAATGGAAGTGCCATCTGAACCTTATCTGCAGTGGCACCCCTGCTCTGCTGTAATATCTCCTGTCCTCACATCTGTGAAATTGTAATCTGTCCTATGGCTGGGAACTGAGGAGATGATGAAACCCAGGGATATACTCTGAAATACCTTAATTTATCTGGACTGGGTTTTTACTGACATATAGGAAGGGAAGGTGAGCAGGGGGCGAGGGGCTGATGTCAGACAGATGGGTGCCTCAGACGTGAGTGGGAGAAAGGGAAACAGGGTGCCAGATGACTGTCTGCATCACCACCAGATTATTTTATAACACCTCAATATTTTCTCTTTCCCTTGAGCGAACATGCAAAAAAATTGTTCCTGATGTTTGAAAGTTTAATCTGTAATATTTGTTTTTCAGCCTAGTGGACCTACGAGCAAGTCAGTGTAGGACATCCTAGTCCTGCTAATGAAGATGTTATCTCTGGAAACTTTCTGCACTACTCAGCACCAGTGCCATTCAACTGCCAAGCAGTGGTAAGTGCTACACTGATTCCTTGTAATTAAAGTAGCTCTTCCATCACTGCTGGTATCAGGCAGGCTTGAGGAGGGAGACCTGTGATGCTATCTCTGAAAACAGGCACGGGAAATATTTTTGTTGTATGACCACCTAGTTTTTTTTCTCTTCTAAATCATTTGTTTTCCCTTGCCTGACCTCTTTGTAAATTGGCCATTTATATCTTTTCTCATAGAAATTATCTTTAATGGTCCAACAAATTAACTTGTTTTTCAGACTGTTGTGTTTCTACCCATTAGCTCACAGTAATGTTCAAGGAGATAGGATTTAACTCCTTGGATGTTTTCTTTCAAAATTTTTTTTTTTCCCATTTGAACGAGAACACTTAAATATAGTGGAGGTGCAAGTGATGTGAGCCTTGAAAGAAGTCAGGATTTTAAGCTTTGGCAGAGAAAACTCTTGACTGAAAGAGTTTCTCGTGTTTTTACCTGGGGTGAGGGCAAAACAAGGTAGAACTTCAGTCCTGCTGTCAGTCTGCAGGACTGCTCAGACCAACCTGGTGAAGTACTGGGGTTTTTTCTCTGCAGGAGAAAGGAATTGACATCAATTTCTGCCATCCAAAATGGCTGAGTTTGAACTTCTCCCCTCGCCATGTGTTTCTGTGGGCAGTTTTCATTTATTCCATGTGTTTAGCAGAACTGTAGAACGAAGGGGTGTCTTTTGGACAGAATGCAGTGCAGCACCTCTGGCCTCATTTGCTCAAAAATCTCAAACATTACCCTTGTTAATACTCTGCTTTGTCCTGGTGACACCTTCTGATCCTCCCACAGCTCTGGGAGTGCTCTTGTTCTGGCTCAGGCAGGTGCACAGCAGTCATCAGTGATTTCTCAGCACCTCACATTATTTACACTTTGCTGATTCTGGGCACTAGTTGACTGTAATGGACTGAATTTCCTGTGGGTGTGGAGTTGCTCAGTGGCCCTGCAGACACCCAGTGTGGGCACAGGTGGGGAGGCAGCTCCTGGGTGTGCACGTGGTCAGGTCTGGAAACGTGGAACTCTCAGCCCATGTGAAAAGAATTTGTGTTTCCCATACATAGATAACATTTCTACAAGTAATGTCTCATTTCAGATGCGTTATCCTCGTGTATGTATTTCTGCAATATGAAATAGTAGATATTTTGGAGAACAGGGGAAGTCCTAAAACAGAGAGAAAGAGAGAGACAGAGATATAAAATGCTTTCACCTTTAAGCCAAATCTAATTGTCTGGAACATTCAACACCAAAATTGCAATTTTCATTATTTTCACAAGAATCTGTACAGACTCTTTCCCATATTGTGTCTTGTAGCAGTGTTTGCCTCATTATCAGAAGACTGTTTCAAACTGTTTTAATTTTCTTCTTGGTAGTGAATTTTTTATTTTTTTATTTTTAAATTGGCATTACAAATTCAGTTCTCCTCCTGCAAAAATATGTGATTGCCCTCTAAATAATGTTTAGATAAGCTGGTTGCTTATCTGAAATGGCAGTTTTTGTAATACTTGTTAGGACACTTTAGAGTAACTCCAACACAGACTTCCATAAATATTTCCCATCCTATTTTCTACATGTCCTGACACTCTTGTGCTGCCCGTTATCCAGATGTCCTTCACTACCAAGATAATTCTCTGATCAGCTCCAACAGTGCTGGAAATGCCACCTGAAATTGGATGACAAGAGATAGTTTTTTATTTTGCTGGTTTACAGCAGGCTGTAGCCTCCTTGGCAGGGGAACAAATGAACTCAGAGACTTTTATCAGCTGTTTGGCTGGAGTGTGTTTGTGTGGGCCTAAATTCCTTTGCTGTTGGCTCTCCCAGGGCTCGGTGCAGACTGCAGCAACATCCAGCAGCAAAAGGTACACAAACCTTTTGCCCTGTCTGGATAGACACAAAAATCTGAGATATTGAATCTTGATTTCTGATTAAATTCTGCAGTGTTTGGTAAATAAATCCGTCCTTTAAAGTTACAATATATATGCATATAAAATGTATGCAAATCAAACCTTTTTGCCTTAGTGAAGCCAAGGCAAAACCATTCTTTAAAAGCATAAACCATAGGAACAGAAAGTGAAGTGGAAGCTTTCACTGAAATTCATGCCTCCAGAATTTATACATTTATATCACAAGTTAGTTGTGGTCTTTCCTATTGGGGAGCTAAACTCTTAAGTGTGCAAAGATGACATGCTGCCCCCTCCCTACTCCCCCCACTCCCTCCTTACAACCCGTAATTTTAAGTAAAAAAATCTGCTTCCCTCTCTAATGGTTACTTTTTAATTACCTTGTGTGCCCTAATTCTTTTGTTAAGAACGTTTGAGGTTTCCAAGACCAGTTGTGAACTGAAAAATTGGTTTGTGAGCTAGAACTGAAGTCAGAGCTCAGGTATTGATCTCAGGAAAAAAAATTACTGAGGGTTGTGGGGATTTGGCTCTTTCAAGAAAATGACTTTTAGGACCTCCAAAGACGTGGAATTATTTCAGAGACACGCATTAGTGGTAATCAGTGCGTGTTGCCAAGGACTGAACTCCACAAAACTCTTCCAACCTTTCCTCTCCAACTGCAGAAATGTGAAGTAACGATGAATCTTGCTGCCAATTGCCTCCATGCCTGTTGGCAGTCAGTCAGCTGCAGTGGGAGCAGCATTGTGCACAGTGTGCTCAGCACAGCCAACACCCATTAACTATCTCCCTACTTTCTCCTGGGACTTAGAGAACGTGTCATTTTTCCCCAGTGAGCAGCCTTTTCAAGTGCTGAATTAGTAATATCAGCACCAAATACTACTAATTTGTCGGCCAGGCTGTGTTTTTCCAAAGTGTTCACAATGGGGTCTGATAACTGCTTTGTAGTGCAGCAGAGCAAAGATGAACATTCAAAACCTGCTGTAAATCATTTGTGGAAGGCATAAAGAAGTGGTGTAAAATTTTTTTTTTAACATTAAAATAGGAAGAAAGTGTCTTAAAAAAAAATGGAAAGAAGTAGATTTTCAACCCTATCCAGCATATACATAAGTGCTGTGAAGAAACAGAGCTGGAAACATGTAACAATATGAAATAGTTCTTCAAAAAAGTGTATTGTCAGGTTCTCTATATTTTCAGATTTGAATGGCTAGCTTGAATAATATTTATCCAAAAGAAAGGAAACCTCTCTACTAAAAGTAACAAATTTCTATTTTATATCATGTAATAATTGCTTGCCCACAGTTTTCACTGACATCAGCATGAAATAATCATGTACCATATGAAACTGAAAAGCACAAATGGATCTGGGTTGATAGTCCTATTTTCCTTATCAGTTTTCATAAGCAATTCTTACAGGCAGATGCACATACACACCTGTGTGTGAAACCATACACATATAGATAGATAGACTTGTATCTAATTTTCATAAATACATAGCACCTGCCTTGAGTAAAAACATGACGCTCAGCAGACAACAGAGGTTTGCTGTGGACTTCAGAAAAATTAATTCAGCTCCTTTTCTTTCATGAATTCCTTTATTTCCAATTCATGCTTAGTCAAATACAGCATATGGATGATACATAAGTAGGGGTTGTTACAGCTGAAACTGTCGTTCTCCACGTTGCAGGATTCACGTCAGGTCAGCGTTGAAAGCAGATTGATTTAGCACAAGGAGGGAAAGGGAACCACTCTGGTGGCTAGGAAAAAGGGTATAGGGAATGCTTGCCAGAGTTGTTTGAAAGTTGGAAGGAAGCTTGTGAATTGTTTGTGATGATCCAAGGAGTTTTGTCCACATCTGTAGAGCACTGCTTTGCAAAGGGAGCAGCTGTAATTTAGCTGAGGAGTGGATGGCGTGGCAGGAACAGCGACTGCAGGGAGAGCGTATGTTCCCGAGGAGCTTGGTTATCCTGCTCTCCCTGCAAGGTTCCTCATTTCCAGGCTGCAGGGCCAGCTGCCACACAGGGCAGGGCCCCAGCATGGGCACCGAGTTCTGTCTGCTGTGACTGCCACCCGTTCCTCAGCTGGACTGATGAACCCTTCCAGTCACTGAAGGAGCCAGAGGAGTCTGCAGGCTCTCTCCTGGCTGCAGCTTGAATGTCCTTCCTAGTTTTTCAGCTCAGTCATTTGTGGATTTTCATGCAATTCTAAAGGAACAGTTTCTGTGTTGCTTTTCTGTGCTTTGAAAGATGTGTTGTGGGGAAATTTGTGCTGTAGGAAAACCTGTGCTTTTTCCCTGGTGTATCAATGTTAAATGGAAAAAAATACACTGGGAGTGAGGAGCGTGGGGTGGGTTCTGTTCTGTGAGTTATCACTGATTTACTTGCCCCTAGGCCTGTCACAGGAAGATGGTTTCAGTGCTCTATAAACTGAATATCTAAATCCATTTTAGACAACTGGCCTAACATCCACAGAGCTCTGCAAAACAGTGACTCAGGCAGGTCCCTAAAGATCTGGAGGAACATTGCCCAGGGACTGTGGAAATCAAATAAACTTCACTGCTCTTTAAAATGTGTTCTGGGGTGCTCAACATCTCGTTCCCAGTTTTGTCACTACCCTTCCTGGCCCCAGTGTGCATGTCTCAGTTTTGACTTAGAGGGTTTTTGCACTGTTAGCCAGTAGGTTTTAAAACACTATAAGATCCTTCCTTGAAAAACTCTACATAAAGAAATGTCCTACCCCTTGCAGAATATATTAGATACAACCTTTCTTTTATTTTACCTGAATTTTGAGAAAGAGCTAATGGAATCATTCAGCACTAGCAGAGCTGAAGCAATGATGCTGGTGCTAAAAACTGCCCCTGTGCTAGAATGTTATGTTTTTATTGACATGAGTCTCGTGTTTTATGCTAAGCAATTGCCCTGTGTTTTAATTCCCTCATAAAAATCACAAAATAAAAAAGGAGGGAAAAGAGGAAAACAGAAGAGTATGTGCCATAAATGTTATGTTCACATATTTTTTTCCCCACAAAGAAAAGGAAATTGCTAGAAATGTTGATTTGTTTTAAACCTTTCAACAATTGGAGATTATTGAAATACTAAATTACTGGCACACAAGAGAACTAGATGATTGTTGTTCTACATTTACAACACGAACCAAATGATGTCTCAGAAAAAAAAAAAAAACAACTGCAGCAAATATTTTGAGTCTTAATTATCAGGCTGAAAAGGCTGATGAACAAAAGAGGGAAGGGGGGATGTATGGAATAGTGAACAGAAGGACAAACACGTTAAAAAAATTTTTTAAAGCCTTTGTCAGGCTCAGAAAGAGAAACAGACTTAATTATTATTTTCTCTTCATTCCATTTTGGGAGCTTTATCTGAAACTATAACTTACAAAGAGCAATTATAAGCAAATGGCACCCAGCATGAATACTTCTCTGTGATTTGATTGTCTCATCCTTGGCTCTTACATCAGCACAGTGATGTGGTGCCCATTGGAAAGCAGCAGGACTAGAAGTGTGGAAGGGAAGCCATGCAGTGATTTAAACCTATAGCTTCATTTGTCTGCTCCATATGGAATTGCAACCTGGACAATGGGATCAATCCATTAAGATGAAGGGCTTATTCCAGTGGAACCTGGCTAGATTAGTTAAAGTATTCTGCAATTCATGGAGAACAGCAGAGAATATGGAAATAATTTCCTAGAATAATCCAGAGAATTACTTTATGTTTCTCATATAGATCGCAGGGGAAATAATTTAAAAGCATTTTTAAACATCTTCCATTTTCTATTATGAGCCTTTGGATTTCCACAGTTTAAGAGAAGTGAGGCATTGTGGCTTAAAAAACTAATTGCAAAACATAAAAATGCTCAAGACTAATGGAACAACACAGACAGAAAAAAAAGATATTTCCATGCAGAAAGATCAGTGTTGGAATGGAAGCTACAGATTTTACGTGTCTTCCTCTCAACATCTTCGTTAGACATTCTCTTTGTTCCTGTTAGCTTACTAATTAGCTGTGATTTTTTTTTTAATGCCCCTTACACTGGGTTAATTTTGTCTTACTCAACAGCAGGGGTTTGTGTAATAATAATTCACATAGCAATGTCAATGATTAAAATCCTTTCATTAACATGGTACCTTAAAGATAATGAATGTGAAGCTTTTAGCTAACCCAATCTCTAGGCTCAGAAAGGCAGTTTCTGCAGAAAATAATAATAATAAAAAAAAATCCTTGTACAGATTAGCTTTTGCCAGCAGAACAAATGAGATCTTTGTTTGGGTCTATTACAAACACAAAGTCATACAAATCAAAGAGCATTTATTATGAATACAATGATGTAGCATGCTTCTCCTGACAAAAGAATTCTAATAATGTACTTGAAGAATGCAAAACAGGCATTCAGAAGTGCTAATTTTCTGGCATTTTTTTTGTAGCCAGCATTGTCAAGGCACAGATAATCAAGTGTGGGGTCAGAGTGCCTTGAGCTGAACGTTGTCAGAGATGTGGTGGAAGGTGCTGTGGGCTGGCCACGTCATTCCTCTTCAGCCCCTTCAGGAATTCCAAACAGCTTTATCTGTCAGGATGCAAGCAGTGAGGTTCAGTAATTAGGGACACGAGATAAATTACCATTTTGAAAAGTTTTAATAAGTGCTAGAACAACTGTTCTACTGAATTTGCTGTCTTTTCTGAAAAATACCCTTTCACCCACATCCTAATGATTCTTACATTTCATTTTTACTAAGTGCAGAAGATGTTTGCTGGATGAATTCATGCACATGCAAATAGTATAACTGATAAAGAAAGGTGCCTTAGCAGCAGCAGCAGCAGCAGTAGGATAACACCACTGATAAGATCAGGAGCTCTCATTCAAATCAGTCACAGCATTCTCCCCTGTGCTTTCACTTCTGTAAGTCAAGTTGTCATTTTGAAAACTAATATATAGTGTATTTTTTATGTATTTTTTTACCATCTCATTGTACTAGATACCTGTTTTTTTCTTAATGTCAAATAACATTTTTACCATAGTCAAGTAACTTGCATTATAAAATTCTGGCTTCAACAGGTTTATGTGAAAACCAGGGAAAAAAAACCCCTGACCCCGACACCATCTTTTCCAGGTAAGAATGTAGAATTTTTGTACATTTTAAATTATCTTTTCCCAGTGCAGTGGACACTTTTAAATCTCAAGTTAAGGGATCACGCTGCAAAGGCTCAGGCTAATCTGTGTCTTTCTAAGCAGAGATGCTGTTGCTGAAGTCATCTGTGTGCTTGCTGAGCCTCTGCTGCGCTGAGGTTTTTAGCAGTTGATCAATAGGAACAGAATTCCTCCACAAATGAGCTCAGCTCATTTTCAGGAGGGTGATGGCAAAATGGCTCTTGGAGATTGTCTCTCTGCTGTGTCATTCACTCAAGTAAGTAATTCAAGAAGGAGGTCAGTGGATGGGTAGTTAGTGGGAACACTTACTGCAGTTGTAGCTTCTCTGTAATTTTCCTGTGGATAATTTAATATATTTTTGTCTTTAGTGCATTGCTGTTCCCATTGCTCTCATAAGCACAAATAATTGCTCCCATTTTTTAAAGGAAAGAAAGCAGACGATAGCCCCCTAGAAAGCTGAGTCACTAAGCTGGCCACTTAAATTAATATAAATATGACTAAGTAAAAGTTCCATCTGATAAAGGCATTAATATGAAAGCTGAAATAAATGCTTTTGTGTAAGAGACTGTCAAGACAAAGCTTCAGGGTTCGATTTGCCCAGCAAGAGGCAGAAACTGTGAAAATCCTGAATCTCATCTATGCAAACAAAAATGGGCTGTATCTTGTTACTTTTTCTCATATTTCGGCTTACAGGCAATAATAGCCTGATAAATTTGGTTGGGCTGAGCAGAGTTCCACACACTGTGTGGAACTTGCCTTACTAGCTCCCCTCTCCAAAAAAACACCTGCCCTGATCCATGTAGGTTCTCATGTCCCAGAATGGCTCCCAGCCTGAAAAAGGGAGGAGGAAACCTTGTTCTGCAAATAAAAGCACGCTGCAAACCAGGGAGCACCCCGAGCTTCCCAGGTGAGGGGTGCTGGTTAGAACCCTAACCCTAACCCTGCTGCTGCCTTGGACAGAGCAGATCGTAGTGCTGGGACTTGCTCAGTGATGTGGCATCGTGTTGGGACCAGGGAAAAGTGTCAGAAGGTGCAGGGAAGATCTAAAGGCATGTGGGGACTGGAGAGGGAACTGTGCTTAGAGCAGTCACCGAAAATGCTGCCTGGACTCTGGATAATATCATTAAATAGCACAGAAGGAGTTCATTGTCCCTGACAGAGTCAAATCGGTGTTTTTGATTTGGCAGAGACAAACCCTCAGAAATTCTTCTGCAAGTCTACGTTTAAGATGCCAATTTACATCAGTTTAGTATTTAGGTAATATTTTCTAGTTCAGTATTTTGAATGTGGTTTTACTTTTATTATTTGCTTTTATTAAGTAATCATTCCAGAGATGTCATTTCAGCTCTGTGTTTCACTGATTTCCTCTTCTTTGTTTCCATTCTGGCATGTAATATCCCCTCACCCTTCCAAAAATAAGGATCTTTTCCTCATCAATAAACCTTCCCTTAAAAGAACAAGCTCTAATGGATCCACATCCAGACCTCCATCTACCCTGGATGAGCTGTGTTCGACTGAGACATAGATAGTTACCTACCAGGAGATGCCTGCTCCAATATCTCTTTTAAATCATCCTATGCCAATCATTTCTTATTGAATTGAAAAATGTGTATCTTATAAGAGTTATCATTTTCTTTTCAGCCCTCAGACGTGGGAGAGTGTATCGTCTTCAAGAAAGCCTCCTCATAAAAGAACCAGATCTATTTTTCCTATATATATATTGCCATGTTCTGATAGACATTTCAACTTTAATGGCAGGTGGAATGGCATAGGTGATAAAAGAGAGAGGAAATGGAGTGAGATTGAATACATACAACTGCATGGTGGATTAGGGAGATATTCTTCCCGTAGAAAATATTTTTGAGCAGTTTATAGCCCTGTGAATGGGGATCATTCTCCAGTAACTAGACAGATATTGGAACAACTTGATTTTTTAATTTTTTTTTTTTAATTGAGAAAAAGAAATAGTGAAGTAAGTAAATAAAAAAATAGCTGCAGAAATTGAGATAATTATTAGTTTTGGGGCTTTTTTTTCCCTGAAATGTCTGGTTGAGGTATTAGGGGTTCTGAGTAGTCCTGATTTTGTCTGTGATAGAGTTAATTTTCTTAGTCCTTGGTGTGGTGCTGTTTTTGATTTAGGATGAGAATAATGCTGATATTGCACTCCTATGTTAGGTGTTGCCACACTGTGTTTATTCTAATCAGAGACTCTTCTGTTTCCCGTGCTCTGCCAGTGAGCAGGTACACTGTAAGCTGCGGGTGCCCAGTGTGGGCAGCTGAGCCAGAGTGTCCTGGGGGATATTCCATGGCACAGAATGCCATGGTCAGTGGAGAAACAGGAGGGCACAGCCCAGGAAGCCCCAGCTGGGACAGAGGCTGCACCTCGGTTGGAGCGTGGGGAGTGATTGTACTGTGCTCCACTTGTTTCTCTTGGGTTTCATCCCCCTCTCTGTTGTGGTTGTTATTATTATTATTATTATTGAATTAAGCTGGTTTTCTCCACCCAGGTCTCCTCCCCATCCCAGGAGGGCAGGGGCAGTGGAGGGGTGAGCAGCCACGTGCCACTCACCTGCCAGCTGTGGTTAAATCACAACACGGGTGTGTTGGGCTCTGGTGGCCACGTCTCATGGTGGAGTTCATAGTGCAGCCAGCACAGCACTGTCAGTCCTCATGGGCTGGCCTGGGGTTTCATTTTGGTTTTCATCTGCAACAAGGATAACCTTCACAGTGAAGTTTGTTGCCCTTTTTTCTGAGCTCTGTCTCACTGAAGCTCATTCTCCCAGCCTACAGCCACAGCCTGGGCTGGAAGAGCGTTCTGCACATAATGAGAACAGTGAAATCATCCCAGGGAAAATTAATGGCCAGTCCTTTCTACTGGCCCTGTAAAGACTATGACCTCAGCAAAGCTGAGTCAGTGCTCATGCTGCTACTCCTGCCTGGAGCTGTGTAAGATTTCATACTTCTATAAATTTGGTCCAGGGGAAACGTATTTATGGAGCCAAAAGCCAGGAGATGTGTAGATCAGGATTTGGTCTCACAGGTCCAAAGAATACCAGCCTGTGTGTGATGTAAGCAGGTATTCTGTCAGCTGCAGTCTGTATCCTGGCCTTGTGGCAGACCTTGCCTCTGGTGAAACTTGACCTCTTTCCCCTGGGGTCTGGAGGCTGTAGCTCAGTTTGTGATCCAGATGTATCCTAAGTCCAAACAGAGGTTATTGCCCCATTCTGACAGGCTTTGGAACAGCTAAACTCAGCTGCTGAGAGGAAAAGGAAAAGAGGTTTATAAAAAGAGATTGGCACAGTAAAGTGTTCTTGATTCCTAACAAAAATGTGAGGCTTTCTGCTCTGTGGAAGAGAAACACAGGACAGACTCTAATTCCTTAGAGTAACCGTTCTGACATGTAAAACACTTAACTCTGAATCAACTCTCTGCTGTCTCCAGCAGGGAGAACAGTTGCATACAGCAGAAAGGTCAGGTTCCAAGGTGGAAAAACTCCACTCTCCAAGCAAGAAAACTCTGAAAGCATTTTGGAAGGATTGTTTAATTTATGTGGCTTTTACCTTTAAGAGAAAATATCAAATGTATAGAATTCCTCTCCAAACAGGAGTTTCTATTGCAAATGCTAAGCGGTCCTTCAACAATTATTTGAAAATGGCATCATCTCACTATTTGACAGGAGTTCAGATTTTGTGTTTGCAAACTCTCTGTACTGTAGGTGTTTTTTTATTTTCATTGTTCAGAACAACTCCATGTGGTGAAGAAAGTAGAAGCAGAGATGACTGGCAAAAGTTAATTAACAGTCAGTACAGCTTTGTGCTGCAACCTGTGCTCCTTTCCTTACTATTCCTCAAAAAATGAGATTCTTAGGGGTTGCCTGATTACTACACTGTGGTTTAAGTCATAGATGTGCAGTCCTCTGATTGTCAGGTGATGATTTTATGCCTTCATCTTGGACTGGAAACTAAACAGGAGTCCATAATTAACTGATCATTGTAGAATTAGATGGCATTAAAGTGAATTTATTTTAATAAGCTGTACTACTTGCCCAAATGAAGGCTCAGTGCTTGAAGGACCTCTTGAAAAGAACAGGGAATAAGCTCTGTGCCACCAATATCTTTTCTGTTAATGTAAGTTACTGATTTAATTATCTATGGTTAAAGAGTGAGAGAAATGTAGCTGAGCCAAAACATAATAATGGCAATTGCTGCGTATCTTGATATCAGAATTGGAAAAAAAAAAAAAGAGAAGGAAAGATGAAAAAGCACACTTGTTAGAATTTCTTATGTTCAAAAGAGTATTTTGATGTGGAATCCACTGTTGGCTGTTACAAATGCTGGAAATGCACGTGGTGACATTAACAGCCTTGTTAACAGATGGGAGAGCAAGGATTTTATCCCCCAGTCCCTTGAACTCACTGCCACACCCATTGGCCATGTTCCTGCCCCACAAGTCATGTCTGTCTTGACTTCCCATGGCTAGAGCAGTTTTTGGAGTTCATTTCCACTGCTTTTCATTTGGCTGGGTGGGTCACCACCAAATGATGTGGATGATGTGTTTCTGCCTTTTTCTGCACTTTTAGCTTTCTGTGCTCCTATATCATAATGATCCCTAAGGTAAGCTAAGTCTGTCCCACAGAACACTGCAGGAACTAATCCACCAGAACTTGGAAAGCCCTTTAAGAGAAGGAGCACGCTCCGAGGCAGTGAGTTACGCTACTTGAACTCCCAATTGCATGGATTACTCATAGTGACACTCCTGAGCACAAAATGGGCACATACATTTGTGCAAGGGAGATGGAATAAGGCACAGGAAAGATATAAATAGGACATGATCTGCTTTTAGCATACATCCTGCCAGTAACTGCTTTATTGGTTCTACTCCTCTCAATAATTTTCAACATCAGTAGGTCAAATTCTGCAGCAATGTTTCAATTATATACTGGCAAATGATATGATAAATCTCAGAGCCTGCTCTGGAAGAAAGTTAAAAATCATATCAACTGTGAGCTCTTTCTAAACGCGTTTAGATACAGATCTGGATGGGATGCTATCTGTGTGCATGTCAATACAGATGGTGGTAGATGATTTTATTGCAGAATATATTACTCTGAAACAACATTATTTCCTGTCCACTGAGTGGTATCAGAGTGGTCTCTGCTTTTGCTTTGCAGTTAAATGGTGGTGATGGTGCAATGATGGACATAACAGAGTGACAGAACAAAGGAACACTAAGTCATCCAGAGCGTAATGAATGCTTGAGAATTTGACAATAACAATTTGAGAGTCAACAGGGAAGCTTGGCACGGTGAAGTGCGGTGAATCAGGATGATCAAATGATTTTATTAGTTTGCTTTTATTAGTCAGATCTATTTTCATTTCTTTAATATGACCAGGGAAAAAAGAAGTAATTGTAATCAGTTTATCAAATGCAAGCCTGGCAGAGAGTATGCCACTGGTAACTTGATTTTGTTCTAACTGCACACACTATGTTTTGACTGATCTTCAGCATCCAGGATCGTTTCTCTTAAAATGTCAGGAAGATGAGTCAGAGTAATAGTTTATTTGTTTTGTTTTGGTGTTATATTTAGAGTAAGCTCGAAATACGTTTCAGAGCTGGCCTCATTGTTTCCAGCAGACACGGGACAGATGAAGCTTAGAAAGATGAAAAATATCTCAATTTATCTTCAGACCCCCAGCTGGGAGTCTATCACGGGCAGTCACAATGTAAGTTTTGCCAATGCCCCTGCCCTGTCCCCCTGCCACATGAACTTCACCTGAAATAATCACAGGCTCAGTGGGAGAGCAGGGATTCTGTAACTGTGAGAGCTGATGCCCAAGGCTCCCCCGAGCAGTGATGAACAATTAGCATAAACTATTCCAAATTACAGACTGAAGGCACGGTGATGGAGACTTTTGTGGACTGGACTGAGACAATTACCAAATGAAGGCAAATATTATTATTTTAGGAAACGTAACGTTTTAATACATTGTGAAAAATGATGAGGGAATAATAAATGGAGGGCATAAAAAGAGCTAATAATAAAAAGGAGCTTGGTGAGAAATCCCGCTGTCATATTTGCATTTACCCTGAAACTAATGCCGTGCACATTTTTGAATGCAAATAATTCACATGAGGAAGCAAAATGAGGATGTTAATAATCATTTTTCCCTTAATGAGAAGCTGTACTTTGATTGAAAGGAGCTTTAAGGTGGCCTAAACTAGGCCTAACAAAGGAGCTTTTGTGAGAGGGTTTTTTTTTGAGACTTTAAAGGAATGAGTTAGAATAATATTCTGTCACTTAAAATCCCCAGCATTAACATTGTTATCACAAATCTTATTCCAAATTAAAAAAGACGTGTTAGGAAAATTATTCATTCCATATGGGATTTTCTTTTTCACTGTGGCTATTAACTTAAAATGCTTTTTCTTTTGGGATCAGCTTAAGTTTTTAGGTTCCTTTTTTTTTTTTTTCCTCTTTTCTTTTTATTCCCATTCACAAAATAGATTGTTGTATTGGCTCCTTATCTCAGGACTTCCACACCAAGGTTCTGGGTTGCCTTCCTCATTCTTTTACCTCGTGACAGCTTGTTAGTCCCAGATGGCTTCAATGGAGACTGGCCTCCTGAACTGACTGGAGTCTTCATCTGCTTAGTGCTGCGTAGAAACAGACATGAATTTCGTGTGAAAGGTTTCATGATTTGAAACTGGGTTAATTCAGGTTTGAAAACACCGTTCCCAAACATCAGGAACATGGGAATGTTGGATTAGGCTGAAGACACTTTACCCGTGTTGGCCCTCACCTTTTATCCATTCACAGCAAACCCCAAGTGGATATAATTCCATTGAATTAAGCACACCTTCTGTTAAAAGGAGGTGAACCAGACTGATTCATCCCTGCATGGCCTGAACCTCGTCACAGCCCCCAGCAGAGGAGCATGGCTTAATTCTCCACGTGCCATCATCAGGCACTGAAGAGCTAATCAACCCCTGTCCCCCCATGGATGCTGGAAGGCACTGTTCGTGTTTTCCATGAGGAATTCTGCAAACAGCATTTGGCTTCTCCTTGTGTGTTTGTTTTCAGCAGGTATTTTGAAAACAGCCTGTGGGTTGTGTGTGCACTGCTCTGCGTGTGGCGTGTGACTGATCACTGCGGTGCCGTGTGCTGCACTTTCCCTTTGATTGCACCTGTCTGAGCAGAGAGATGCAAAATGAATAGGATGAGGCAAATAATAAATAGGAGCGGTAGAAGAGCCCTGGTCTTCAAACTGCCCCACGTGGGCTGCCTGCCCCAGACCCCCTTCCCTCCTTTTTAGCCCACATGGTACAGGGACCATCAGTGCAGGCAGCCACTCCAGTCCCGCCACCATGGTGTGCCAGGGACACTTGTGCACATCTTCGAGTGTAAAAATCCTCTCCCAGTTCGTGTGAATGTTCAGATGGATTCCAAGAGGACAAATGGAATCTGGCTCCCAGGGTCAGGCTGAGTTGGCACTGGCCATCATTTCCCGCAGTGGCCGTGGAGCTGTGGTGCCCATTGGCAGGCTGTAATTAATATTGCACCATTGTTCTTATATTGCCCTTAATTGCTTTGATTTGGTGCTTCTCACCACTCATCAGCTGGCAGGATAGGTGAGTTTGTAAGAGCAAATGGTGACTCAGGGGTTGTTGTTGGCTGTTACAGAATTAGTGTGTGGACTGAGCGAGGCAATCACTTTGGCCCCTGCAAGACTGGAGCTAAGCAGGAACAAAGGGAGATTCATTTTGTTCTGCATGCCAGCCTTACACACTTAAGTCCTTTTCTGTTACATTTTTATAGGTTTTTAAGACATTATGATACCTTCCATATTGGCTTGGTTAATCCTCCTGAACGTCCCTGAAAATGGATTGATGGCAGTAATGACTGAAGATTTTAACATGTTTTTTGATTAAAGAAGCATTTCTTTGATTCTTTCCCCCTGAGGTTTTTTTCAGGCTTCTTGTTAATGTTGCAGCATGACTGTGACTTTGGGTTGATCAGCCAGCAATTGTCATCTCTAATGGTGCAACGCTGCCCCTTTTCTCTTGTTGCGTAGCGTTAACTCCACAAATATTCCAGCTCAAACACACCCAATTAAATCTTAGCCAGCTCTGAGGATGGCTGATTACCAGTCTCAGGAACAGCTTCCCAGTCATCTGAGCAGGCCCTTACTAAGGGCCTGATCCCGTAGCAGCTCATCTGTCTTGAGCTCCACGTGAGAGATTGATCCATCAGGTGGTTTGTGTGCATGAACACGTGTGTGAATCACTGCCTGATCGAGGCCCTGCACAGGGCAAATGATGAAATGAAATCATTTCTCCTCCTTTAGGCTCATGGCTGTTTGTTTCTCTTAACCAGGATGTGTGATTTTTTATGGGCTAGTTTCTGATTATGTGTTAGACTTCTTAGAAAAATATTATTTCATGTGGCTATGACACTGTGCTCCGTAACTCTTTTTGGTTATATTTTCTTAATGGTGCTGTAAGATTTCTCATATTTGTGGAATGGCTTCCCTGGCATTTGACAACCTTTACTTCAGGTTTAATAGGTTACAGGTTTAATAGTTTAATTAAACTCTCTAATGTATGTTCACAATGTTGCATATATAGACTTTTTCATGCAAAAATATATATAAAAATCATTGTACACAAGAAAGAGCAGTCTTTAAGTAGATATATAGATAAATTTGTAAACTATTCTGCCTGAAAAGAAAACCATGTACAATTCCTTAATTTCATTTTGAGGAAAAAATGCATATAGACACTATTTGCTTTTCTGAACAAAATAATTTGTAGCACATGCACTCAAATGATGCCATAATTACAGAATTTTATATATATATTTATAGTTTTCCATATGCATATATGTTGTATTATTTTAATTTAAATCTTGGTGTTATAAAATGTACCACAGAACTCTATATTGGCTAGTATTATATAAAGTTTTTTAAAAGAGGCTACAACAAGCCTTGGATTTTTACTGCAGTAAAACCCCTGAAATGAGTTTGAACCTCAAGAATTGCAATGGAAAGAGCTGTGAAGTCTTTGGCATGTACAGTGTGTGTGTGTGTTCAGTATTCTGTTATCAGCCATGATCCACTGTCTCGTGGCACTGGAGTTTACTGTCACACTGATTTATTGGTTGCTCTGGTTCTGTGCACAGGGACACACCTGCACTGCTTTCCAAAACTTGTGTCAGTGATAATTTCAGTGGAAATATGCCCAGGAATTCATCACACGTGGTGCCTGTGTTTGGATTCCACTTTATGTCCTTTTCCACAACTTTTGACCTTTTATCTAGGCTATTTTTCTCTCTCTCATCTCCTGAGCTTTGTCCCCATAAGACTTCTGAAGTTTTATACTTTCAGATCTCCAGCAAAGAATAACAGGGGAGACAGAAACAATTGGATAAAATGTCACGGATATAATCTAGTCCCACAGAACTCTGATTCATGTTTGCCTAGTCTTTAGTTTTCAAGTGTATATGACTTTTTCCACCTCTTTCTTTACCTTCAGCAAGTGCTGAGTAGATCTGGGAAATATTTGCTAATTGCAAACGTTGTTGCAGGTTATGAAAACTGATAGAAGCTTTATATTCTGAGCCGAAAGCAAATGAGTGCAACAACCACAGCGCTTGTGGGGTTGTTCTAAACTGGTATTTACAGTTCATTATTCACCCTCTATGCTCCTCTGACACTGGCTGAAGAGCAGCTATCCTGTGTTTTCTAGGCATACTATATATTTATTTATGAAACTGTAGAACAAGGCAGATTTTTTCCTTGAAAATGAGGATATGCAAGTACTGAGGGCAGTGGAGACGTTGATGAATCATTCTTTAAGCCATGTTGTCTGCCTTTATATATATATATATATATATATATATGTGTATATACAGAACAAACAACAATCTGTTTTCTATTCATATAATGTATTGCTATATTTTAACTGATGTTAGACCTAAAATTCTTTCAGGCTAAAAATACCAAGAATATATTTTTAAAAAAATAGACTTAATCAGCAAGTATTCCTGGGGCAGTCCCCTAGCTCACAAGTATTGGTTTTATGGCTGTAAAAGCCAACAAAAACTGTCCTGACGCCCCTAAGATTAAAGTTTTTGTCAAGAAATGAATACTTTTAATGTATTAAAAAGAGTAATATATTTATTTGGGCTACATAAAGCTATAATATTTTAGCATGTACTCTACAGTGCATTTTCATTCTTGGGCTTGGATTTCCCCCTTAGACAAGCTTTTTATCGTGTTATATTAGGGGTTTTTGTTTTCCCCTTGCCAGCTGTCATTAGTAGAGAAGTCAGTGGGACTGAGCAGCCCCTGATAGAGGGAGGGGAGCTGGGGTGGCTCCCTTGTTGTTCCTGGCACAGCAATCATCAGGGCAGGTGTTTGTCAGGAAGGAGAGACCTGAGGGTTAAACAGAACCGAGGAGACACTGCAGCGTGTTTCAACAGTTCTCTCCCAGGCATTGTACCAGCTTTTCATTTGCATACCTCTACCTAAATTGAACAGTGTTTCGAATTTAGCAACCTTTTGTATCCCTTATTTAATCCTGAACTCCTGACTTGAGAATTATTAATAACATTAAATATTAGTCTTACTGTGTTAGCCGACTAGTAAATGGAGAAGATGTCTAAGAGGTCTTATTATTACCCTTACTGGAATCACTTCATATAGTTAAAAGGTACTAAACACATACTAATATTAGAATCCTGCTAGTGGAGCTACCCAATGAAGAATAAGAATATTCAATACAATACCAATTAAAATGAGATGCAGAAAGGATCTAACACTAATTGGTTTTATCTCTAAATTACTCAGTAGTTGTAGTCTAGAGTAACAAGAATCCTATTACTCCTAATTATTCTGTAACAGATAACTGCAATGGTTTAGAGATAGACAGAGGAATTCAGCTTTAGGATTGGTAAATCCTTGCTGGCATTTTGGATTAGCTAAGAGTTAGTGAATGCAGAAATGCAAGTGACTTGACCTAACAGAACTGAAGGTGTTTAATTTAAATAATGGGATGAATATCAGTGGATTCTGCTTGTTGGACCTCTCTAGAAAGAGTGCTTAGAACAGACATATTAATGAAGATTGTAGATGTCAAATTAGAAATAAATTAAATTCCTTTGTTCATTAAAATTTATATTCTTTCCAGACTGCACAGTAGACAGGATAATATGCATTTGGAGTAGTTTGTTACTACTTTGAGTAGTATCATTCTCAGAATCCTATTTGTTGATTATAGAAATTGTTTAATCTCATCTCTTAGGAGATCTTTTGACAATAGTATCTCACCAGTGATGGAGCAGCTGGACTGCAGAAACAGTGCTTGTTTTGGTTGGTTCTCATGGCCCCATCTGCAGCTTCCTCTTTACCTTTAGCAGTGCACCAGTTTAGGAGGTGAAACTGTGGGTGTAGAATTAGCATCTCATTTCAGAGAGAGGTGCCTTTAGCAGTTCTAGATTTCCCTGCTGTCTTTTTCTTCTGTGGGGCCCTTTTCAGGGATTAAGGAAGGCTTTCCTTCATGGGGTAGCATGGTGCACTTGTTCCATCTCATCTGATGAACACACAGTCTGCTGCACGTGTGCAGTGCTGCTGAGTTCTTCAGACCCAGAATGTTTGTTCTTTATTGACATATGTCTCTGAATCTTGTCGTTTAATTAAGTTTATGAGGTAGGGCTTTCTTTCAGTCATCAGTAATATCTGTTTAAAATTGATCTAAGCCACACCTAATGTGGCTATATGCTCAAGTCTCTATATGCAAATGAACATCAATCACCAAGTTCTCTCCTACATTTTTCTGAAGTTGATTCTTAAATTGCTGAATTTGTAAAGGAAACTGGAAAAAATAGTTCCTTAGTTAATAATATAATAATATAAATAGTTTATGTTCAAAGATATTTGTGTACCTGTAAACAGGGTTTTTTATGGTAATTAGATTCTCTGCTCATGGAAAGTGTGTTAGAATATTTTTATAATAAGACAAAATGTTAGACAAGATTGGAGACGCTGTGACTTTTGTAGATGGTCCTTTACTGCTTGGCCTGGCTATTTGTGTAAAATTTGAGTGCAGTTCATGATCTTGAACAACTCCATCTTCCTGACCAATTTGGTTAAGAAATTTAAAAAAATTTTGGTGGACCCGTACAGAAGCAGACAAAAAGTTTATTTGCATAAGGACTGTAGATATTTTGGGTGGAAGAAAGCTTAATTGAGCATTCTTGCCCGAATAAGTGACATTCCATGCTCATTTTGCCCTTTTTCCTTCCTGGAAGGAGTTCTTTTGTCTTTCTGGGGAGGAAAAAAGTAATTTAAAGAAAGCCTTGTCATAACTGTGCACTGTTTGGGATGTGTTGCTCTGTATCTCCTACAGTTCTGGGTTTCTCCAGAGCACAGAAAACACGGAGGAACACAGTTTACAAACATAGATTTTCAGCCTTACCTTGGAGGGGCTGTACAATCCAGCTGGCAACACATCAGCTTCTGATCTCAAAACCATGAGCTTTGTTCCAGCTCAGCTCTTCATTAACTGAGCTTAGTTATCTCAAATTTCCTTCATGTAAGCTAATACAATGAAAAGATTTCTCCACATCTGGGTCTAGATCCCTTACAGTTCTCTTTCTGAACTCTGCCTGAGTTTAAAGTAGTTTGGGGGGTGTTTGTTTGGGTTTTTTGTGTAATTATATTTGTGTAATTATATATATATATATATATACATAGTAGGATTATCGGTTTTTTGTCTTCACACGAAGAATCTTCAGAGTGCTAAGGGTATGTAATAACTAATTAAGAACTGGAAAGGGGCCATTTGATTTTTTTTCCATGGGAATTCCAGCTGATGTTGGGTGCAGTAAGCAGATCTGCTGGGTGTCTGGGATCTGCAGGAATTCAGCAGGAATCTTGGCTGTGCCCTTCTGGACCTGGCTCACCTGAAATCCTTTCATTTCACACATGGAAGCAGCTCATTCACAGCTCTGCAGAACCCTGGTGATGTTTTAGAGAAATGTGTATTTGTGCCTGATATTTTTGAACAGAGTTCTAAATGAAAACATTCAGAAAATATTACCCCAAAAGTGTACCAAGACAAAGCAACCTTGCATTTCCTGCTGACTGTGTGAATTGGAACTTGCCACAGTGCCCTAAATTGTACACCTCACTTCTGAGATAATTTCCCAGTTTAAAATTAGCCTGAAGCTATTTTTTGGACTTCTTGAGAATTTTATAGTGTAGTCAATTTTGCTTGAATTACTCAAAATATGAATTTTTTTTCTTTAAAAATTTAATCTTTTGGAATAAATCTTGGAAGTTTGAAAAGAATGTTGTAAACAGCTATCAAATTCAAGATATTCGAGATCAAAGCAATTCTTATTTTGCACATTGGGGGTTGTTATGAACTTCTGCATTTCCATTAAATGATCCTATATTTTCTTCAGTCAATGCTATTTAACTATTCCAGTAATTAATTAAACCAAAGAATGGTTCCTACTGTGAGTCTTGCCTACATGCTTTTAAGTCCATGTATCAGAGGTGAGGCTATGCTTGTAAAGTCTGGCATTTAATTAAGCTGTTTTGATCTTTTGTCCTCCTTTTTGCACGTATTAATTATTATACCTGTGAAGTGGAATTCAATTGTTTGAGGTGTGTTGATGTTTTCCTGATATAACAAGGCTTTGTTTCCTGTGTGCTCGAGTTATTGTGTAACTGTGATCACAAGATCCCCAGAGCTCTGTAGCATGCAAGAAAAATATACTCATGACCCGAGTTTACAATCCTGATTATTTTCCTTGTAGGGTGAATGTCAATAATTTGAATATGTGGATTGATTTCCTTTTTAATGAGTACATTTGTTATGATGGGACTAAGTTCAAAGCTTAGAGAAGGAAACACTTTTAGAAGCAAGGAAGAGGTGAGCCCTGCTTTTTACTGTGTAGGATTTTGAACAGTGAGTTTGCCCAGTTCATGGATATAGGCAGCAAAAAAAGCTCAGTGCAAATCCTTTCTGGGAGGCAGGAACTGGGAATAGAGGCAGTTGTCTGCTCCTGAAATCTTCATCTACGCTGCCTCAAACATAGAACACATGAGGATATAAAGTCTCTGATTAGAAATATATTTGCCTTTTTTTCTTCCATTTTCTATGAAGTTTTGTGTCACTTGCTTTACAAATATGACCCTGTGAGCTCTGGGAAAGTAAGTAATCATCTAGGCAACTGACAATTGTTATTCTTACTTGAAAAAAGATGTGAAAGAACAGCAGAAGACTTGTCACCAGAAATACAGTCACGAGGTAATTTTTCAGTATTGAAAATATGATCTAATACAAGTCACAAAAGCTAAATTCCCTTGCTATGAGCAATGGTTGGGTCGGCAGTTTTTCATAACAAGGAACAAACTGTTAAAAACAAAGCAAGCCACGACCTGCAAATTGATCCTGTGTGCATGAATCAATCATGTAAATGTTAAAAAGCTCAGAACCTCGATTATAGTTACTCAGCTGCAAAATCCTAAACTGGAATTCACGTTTGGATGTGCAAAGCTAAACAGAGAGACGCTTCATTAGTGTTTAAAATTACTACAGACAATGTTCAGATCCTGATGCCACTCCTGTCTCACCTATCCAGAGTCCTTGCTAAGACAGGCCAGTGGATTTTCACGCCACTAAGAGTGCTGTTTATTTGCAGTTCTGTACTTCCCCTTGCTCTGATGTGCTTATTACACACTGAGACTGCTCACTGTGTACCCCTCCTCGTACAACAGCTATGGGAGGAGTTGGTTTAATTGAAGAAAAGTATCACAAGTTGAAAGTTGAAACGTGAAGAAACTTGATAATCTAATCAATTTTGAAACAAGGGCCTGCATGGCCCTTTTCCCCCCCTCCATTTCAGTGAGAAATGTGCTCTGGAGTGCAAGGCAGCCCTCGTGTTCCTGTGAGGTCTGCAGCAGCCCTGACACATCTCAGTGCTTCTGGAGCTGAGCTCTTGGTGCTTCTGGCAGATCTGCTTCCCCCAGATGGGCTTGAGCCGAGCTTCTGGAGTGCCTGCAGACTCTTTTCAAGTAGACTAGTATGAGTGATTTGAGGAGGGAGAAAAAATCTGCACAGCAGAGCATTTTTAGGCTTATGTTACTACAAATTTGTGTTCCCTCTTAGTCAAGAGAGAAGAATCAGATTTTGGTAACAACACATGATGGGCTTAAGGAAAGGGAAGACAGGATTTTCTCTTCTTCTCCTTAGACAGTGTGAGCAGCTGTTTGTCCATACTGGCCAGTCAGTAGCTGATGGTTTGGAAGTGGAACAATGGACTTAATACCTGTTGAAATAAATGACACTCATCAAGACTGTCATCAGGCAATCTTCCTAATGGCAAGAAAAAGCTGCATACAGTGATATCTGAGAAAAAGATCAACAAACATTGGATGTGTTCTTTTTAGACAAAGAGGTAGAGAGTGTGAATTAAATCCAGTTGCACAGAGAAGGTAAATGAGACTCAGCTCCAGCTGTGTCTGATTTCCATAAGTATTCAGGACTGTAGTTGACTGCAGGCCTCAGTATAGCACGGACTCCAGTACAGAACAATTTACTGGATGCTTCTCGTTTCCCTTGACAATAAAAAACAAACAAAAATCCAAACTGACAAAGAACAAACAAAAGTCCCCAACCCCCACCCCCCAAAAAACCAGCAGTGAAACAAAACAAAGCTTCATTTATGCTGATATCACTTCAACAGTATGTTATTGGCATGCTTACACAGTGAGATAGAGCTAAGCTAATCACATGCAAAATATTAAGATAGATGCTGAACAAATGTGTTTGCCTCCTAAAATGTAATGACTGTGTGATGCTTTAAGTGGGTCTGATTGTGTTGCTATTAAGGTTGCTTTACATTTTCCACTGGAGCACTGTCTTCTGTTGTCATACCCATGTCAAACTCTAACCCTTTGATTGATTAAGATAAGCACAATCACAGGATGCAGAGTCCAACCAAGTCAGTCACATTATATCATTTCCATCCTAAGGGTGTGTGTATGTACATAGTTCAGCGCTGCCATAATCATTTCATCAGTGTCTTTATGTATTTAGGGGTTTAACTGTTATGATTGTCTTAGTATATTGTCATTTACATATCCCCTCATACTCATTATTGGTATTTATGTATTCAATTAATGCATTTCTTCTAAGTGAAAGGTTATTTTATGACTAAAGCTGTGAGGAGAAAAAACCCTAAACAAGCTATGGGTGGAACAAAATGAGACCTTTTGTGAGTAAAGGGCCTTGGAATGCCAGAGAATCCCAAATGTTTACTGTCTGGGGAAGAAAGTGATTTATATTGTATGCCAAATGAATTCAGGGTTTGAAAATGAGCAAAGGGCTGAGGTTGATTGTTCCTGGACTGCTTTTATTAAGAAATCCAGCACGGTGCTATTCGTAAGTATATGTATTGACAGGACAAGGAGGAATGGATTCAAACTGAAAGAGAGGAGGCTTAGATTAAATACTAGGAAAAAATCAACTGTTCCACCAGGGGAACCACATATGGAAAAGAAATTTTTTACTAATGGAATTGGGTGGGTAAAGCAGTGTAACAATAACACTTTACATTATTTTTGTTTTAAAAATGTAAAAGCCGCTTCTTTCATTCCTTTCTAATCAAAAAATGACAGTCACAGCAACTGTTCACCTGAAAGCACTTGTTTCATGAGGAGGGCTGTATCAAGGGAAATATAAAGGATAACCATTCAAAAGGGATGCTGCTCAGGAACAAAGCTTTAGGTGTATAATCCCTGTACTCATCTAATCTCGTCCACGTTACCTGGCTAGAACATGGTGGAGTTATAACCTGAGAGAAGTTACCTTTGTGGCAGGCAGAGACAGGTGAGGCTGCATGGCAAGATGTGTTCCCAGAACTCTGCTTTCTCTGGGCTCCTCTAGGTTGAGCTGAGTTGTCTGGTCTAGGGATTTAAGGTTCAGCTCTGCCTGCCTGGGGTGTGCAGTCCCAAAGCTCCCCGTGCTGTACACCTGGAGCTGTTCTTTGAAGACCAGAATAGTGGCAGTTTGCTTTTCAAATGCACATGTGGAGAAGGAACTTAGTGGTTAAGTGTGGGGTTTTTTTTTGCTGTGAGATGTATATGTAAACCCTCTCAGGATGAAGAAGGAATTTAACACATTTCCTATTTGTAGCGAGTGCTCTCCCTTCCAGGCTATTACACCATCCTTTTCATGCATGCATTAGGAAAGAATATTTAGCTGTATCTTCATTAAGGCTAAATTGTGTTTGTATATTATGTATATTTTTTTTCTCCACCCCCTGGATTGCACCCTTCAGGATTTAAGGAATCCTCTGCATAATTTTTGGATTCTGATCAAGCTTAAGACAAACTAAATGAACTGCTAGAACTGGAATAGTTTTGAACATGCTCTGAAGGAGAGTCCTGGATCCTAGAGGAATTAGACTAAGTCAAACAAAGAAATGCCTCTGTGGTTAGATAGTAGTGAGGCTGAAGCTCTTTCAACCGCAGTTTTAGACTTTTCCTCCTGAATTCAGGGGAGAAGGGGTAGTTCTGTGGGATTTTTTTAGATGTCTCTAACCATTAGTGTTTTTCACAGCAACACCCAGAATTTTAAAAGGCATCGTGTGCAACTTGGTAGAGACAGAACCCTTGACTCTGGAGGCATTGGTGTTAGAAAAGATGGCTTGAGAACCTGAAGCATATCATATTTATCCAAAGGAAGGATGTAAAAATCAGCTTGCATTTTTCTCTTGGAGGCTCTCTCTCCTTCCCTCTGTAAAATAACCAATTTTAGCTGTTTCTGTTCTCCTATTTATCTCAAATGTATTAGAGGAAGAAAGGCAGAATACATCTTCTTTTGTCAAGGAAATTACAGATAACGGTTTCAGTCTTGAAGTAATCTTTTAAAATTGTCCACGGCCAAATTCAACAATGCAACCCAGCCCAGCCAAGTACTTCAGTATGCACATAATTTTATTCACTTACTTAAATCCCTCTGACTTCAAGAGGATTTAAGCAGTGCTTAGGTGCTTTGCTGCAACAGTGTCTTAAATTGGTAGATGGCAAATTTTAGGCAGAGAAAGAAAGGCAGTTTTTGCAGTCTCTGCTGGTCGGTGCCCAAAAATTGGTTTGATTTTTCAGATAATCCTAAATTCCTACTGTCTGCAATTTTCTTCTGTTCTTTTGGTGGGTTTTTTTAGAGCTATTTTGTTCTCTTGTTTTTTTAGGCTCCTCGGTTATTCACCCCTCCCAGTACCATTCCAGTCTTAAAAGAAGAGATGTCCTAGCCTGGTTTGGGCAAGCGGTGTTTCAGCAATTGCCCATGACAGGGACAATTTCAGGGCAAAGCAGCCATATCCTAAACCAGAATGGATCCATCCTGCAAGAGCACACTGCCAGCACTCACCAAGGGAAATAGAGACAGTTTCTAGTGGGTTCTTTCCAAAAGCAGTTGGGTCCTAACCCTGGTGAATGTAGGTGATGACTTTGAAAAACGTCACCTTTTACGTATTCTTTTGTTTGTTTTAGTTTACATAGATAGTATCTTCTTAATGTGATGACTGGTCTTTGAAATGATCATTTGTCATTCCACTTTACTGACAAAAGTATGGTGAAGGGTTAAGATGATTAATGTAACTGTCAGGTGAAATATTCATAAATTTAGCTGACCTTCCACACATGCAAAGAGATAATAAGTATCAAGGTTTGTGTGCTTCACTTGCTTTGCAAAACACAGCCTCTGGCTTGAGTAAATGCATGATAAATTATATATATGAAGAGAAGGGAAAAGAAAAAAAAAAACAACCCACTGTGGTATTTTTTTTTATTATTTTATTTCAAATAAGTCTTTAGAAACAGATCCTTTTACCATATGTTTACATAGTCCTCACCCTGATTTGATATTTTGGACTGCACAGAAGTTATTAATTAAAAAGTTAATAATTAAAGATGGTTTCCATTAAAAGCAAATCCATGGATCAAAAGAGAGGGAGAGGTGATATTGCTGTGTCCTGTGAGCAGACCTAAGCTTTGCTCTTTTCCACGTTAAAGAAAATGAACTTTCGGCACCGGGCCTGGATTTGTGGCTCAGATGGGAAATGAGGAGTTGGAAATGGAAATGGAATGCAGTTGATGTGGGTTCACTGCTGGCCAAGCTGTGCCTGTTGGAAGGTGTCCTCAGTGGGATCTTCTGGGAGAACAACACTTCTAAAGGATTCCCTGACTGCATCAAGAAAAGAAACACTGCATTTCATGGGGGCTCTTTTTTTCCCCAATATTTTTTCAGGTAAGTTAGGAGCATTATCAGAAAAACCCTGGTTAGGTGTGGTGTCTCATGGCATACCTGCACTCAGTGTTGCCTTAATCACTGGGACTGGGCTGCACTAAATACCAGCCTGTGGATTCTTAATCCTCTTTCAAAAGATCTACATGTCAGTAAAACAGATAAAGTGATGATGTTATTCTGAGTGGCACCAGTTTTGATTTTCCTCTCCCCCAAACACTGTTGGCTTCCTCAGCCAGTCATTGCAGTAGTTACTGAGCAGCAGAAGTCAGTAAATCTGATTTTGCATCCCATAAAATTCTAATTGTTTTGGGTAGCCTGCTCCATGGATGTGTAAAATCTTTAAAGAACTTATCCAAAGAACACGTTTCCAAAGTGGTGTTTTTTTTTTTTCCTTTTTGGCACATCTTTGAATGTGTTAATAATGTGGAACAGTTGTAAGTATTTATTGGAGTGCTGTGCTGGAGCTTTTTGTTTTCAGTATAAACTGATGGAGATCAACAATTTTTGACACTCCTAGTACTAAGTGCTTATAAAGTGTTTATATCTATAATTGTGTTGAATTATGCTAATGAAGCACTGAAAGACACTAGTAAATTTAAGTGCTCAAAAAGTGCATTACTCTGAGTGTCACCTAGGGGCTCTTCACATCAGGCACTTGGGGGACCATTTTTTTCCTTCCAAGCACCTTTAGAGCACTATGTCTTAAAGTGTCTTTCTAGCATTAATTAAATTAAAAACCGCAAGTGCCAGGTAAGTGTGCGTGATTTGCTCTAATCTTCTGAAATGCAAATGTATTTTAGACTAAAATACCCTTCCCTTTTCACAATTCACTATTTTCCTCCTCAGTTGTCCCCCACACTTTTCCTGTTGAGTACTCAGCTGTTAAAAACATCCATAGCAAAGGCTGGGAATCAACTCCATTATGAATGATTAGGCAAAAAAACCAGAACTATTCAAAGGATCAAATGCCCAAATTAGGGTGTCTAATAGCCTTATGAATAAATGGCACTATACACGTTCAGTATGAGCACTGAAGAGAACAAATACAGTTTCTGGAGGAGAGCAGTCTGAAGACAGAGACAGCAGCACAAGGACACCAACATTTAATACACGCTTCCCTGAAGAGTTTCAATAAATAAACAAACAAATAAATAATTCTGAAGTCTGATCAAAAACAAATAGGCACTTTTAGGAATGTTATTACTAAATATCCTACTTCAAGGGCTAGTCTGTTGTATGATAGAATATTCATATTTTAGGATAATAATCCTTACATTACCTAATTCTGACTAGACTGTATTGAAATTAGTTTTTTCACTTCTCCGAGAAACTGTATTTAATCCCTGTGTCAATGTGCTGAGAAAGATAGTAATGATATATCTGAACTTTAAACAGCTTTAATCTTTCTCTTTATCTTTCATTCTTGTTGCACAGCCTCAGCAATCAGATTTCAGACTCCATTCCTCAGAAAATCTTACTGATTTAGGAACCATAGTGAGATAAGATTCTCCTTTGACCCAGAGACACATTCTACGATGTCTTTGGAAAGTTTTTTTAAATAGCAATGTCTGTTGAAATTTTCTGAATATTTTCTTTGGGAATGACTGGAATGTATCAGCCATGTGGCTGGAGTCCACAGGAGTGTAGGTGTGAGCTGTGTACTCCAGGTAAAGAGACATCCCAGTCAGTCCTGACTGGAAGCATTATCAGAAAGGTCCTTTTTAGCCCAGAGTTTGTAAACTGAACTGTTCTTAGCTGCATTCCCTGGGGACAGATATCTATTTCACAAGTGTCACTCTCAATGTAGCAGGAGTGAAGAAGCCAAGAACTGGGGAAAATTGAGCTTGTTTTACCAGTTCAAGGTAAAATACGTTGTCAGGGCATCTGAAGCCTTTCTTAACAATTGCTTACACTGTGTGTGCATGGGAGCAGCTTCACTGCTGTATGAGCAGAGCTTTATGCTCTACAGATCCCAATCCAGCTCTTACCTGCAGCTTGATCCAGTTACTGGTGAAGGCAATTACCAAGGAGCTGATTTTAGAGTGAGGGGAATAAAGTCTCCAGAGTATCAAATGTAAAAAAGAAAATCTGAAACGTGATTAGTTTGAACTGTTATTGTCTGCTTTTTGGAAGGAAAGGAATCAGTGCTCTGACTCTCTTCTCTAAGGTTACCTATTATGCACCATATCCCTCTTTTCTGTCCTTCTAGCTACTTGATTGCCTATTTATTTGCAATAGTCTTTGGAGGTAATGAACAGATTAAATTTAGATAGAGGACTCAGATTTACTGTTGGCACAGCTCTGCTGAAATAAATGGAATTAGCCAGGAGAGTCAAAATACCTTGTGTTCAGCAACCATAAGCTATTTGGCCTGTTGATGACTTCTAAAATCCCTCCAGTGGATGCCAGTGTGTGGTTGAATGGTGTAATTTTAAAGGGCAGTATGTACAGGTCTGAAAAGCAGAAGTCATTGAAACATAGAAGGTATTATATTACCTAGACAAAATAATTGTCAGAATGAATAAAATTAAACATTTGGAGGAGGGACCAGTGAGATAATTAATTTTTCATTTGGGCAGTATTTCATTTCATGAAGTACCTTTTTTTTTCTTTCTTTTTTTTTTTTTTTTTCCATCTTGGGTAAAAAAAAGCTGGACTGGTGTGGATCCAGGTCTTTTTAATATGGGGTACAAACCATCCACTGAATGCTGTGAGCAGTTAGACAAATGGTATTGGTTACTGGTATATAAATGACTTTGTAATCCAAGCATCAGCCAACAGATAGCTTCCAGCATTGTTACTGTTGTACATGCTGCCAGTGTGCACTGATTCCAGGCTGTGACAGCTCTTGGAAAATCTCAGATCATCTGGCAGACATTTGCTGTTTGTCTGTCTAGGAATGAAAGTCTGAGGAGCACACCAAATCAGCATCACTGAGGTCCAGCTTTAAAGCCACAGAAAGAGCAGGAGAGAAAGGGGTACAAACATAGTGAAGTTAAAAAGATAAGCTTACAGGACACGGGGAAAAACAGTTGCTGGGAGCAACAGGACTGAGCACTGAGGTGAAAACACAAGCCCTGTTCTCCTGGCAGCCTGTGCCCCTTGTTGCTGCTGGCTGTGAGGGCTCTGGCTGTGCCTGGACAAAGCTGAGCTGTTCCAGAAGTGCCACTGAGCTCTTGGGCCTTCAGCTAATGAACAGAAATGGTGAGTCTGTACTTTTTACTTTCCTGTGTCCCATTTGCATGAGGGAATGAAAATTTAGCCTGCAATAAAAATGTCTTGTTTGATGCATAGCTTATGCTGCAGAAAGTTTTTAATAAAATGTTCATACATGGCATATTTGGCAATTATTTCCCATTGCTCTAAACCTGTATATATCTTCCTTATCCAGGCACTCAGTACATAAATCCAGTGATGTGTTTTTCCCTCTACACCTGCAGTAAGTTAGTTTTCATAAGGATGGGAAAGTGCCTCCTGAGACAACACATTGCTGAGAAGAATTAGAAGACCAAAGGTAATAGATCTTTTAATTTAAGGTAGAGCCACTTGCCATTTCTATTCCTTTAAAATGCAGTCAATTCTAATTATAGAGATTTATCTTGGATTAAGGAAAAAAAATACTAAAGTAAGCACTGCTTCTTCTACTATAACTGTAGGGTTAAGGCTTTTCTAAATGGGAATTATGTGTAGTGAGGCCAGTAAAGTGACTGCCATCAAATTCTGAATTAACTGTTCATATAATGGAAATTTTGTTGATCTGAAACTATTTTCCTCTTAACTTTACATTTTAAAAGTTGAAAAAAAGAGGCATTACTGGCAACTACCAATGCTGGGGAAGAAAAAATGAAGTGAGGGAGGGGCTTTCTGAAAGAAGGAAAGCATTTTTGTTAGTTCTTGAAAAGCAATATTCAGTGTCACCCACAGAATATCAGAATTCCAATGGAAAAAACCACTTGTGATCCATTTGAACTGTTTTCAGGGTCCAGTGCAAGTAGTGAAGGTTTCATTAAAACTCCAGCCACCCTGGCTAAAACTCATTAACAGAGAGAGAATCACTTTGAGTGCAGTTTCAAAGACAACTGTTGCATTTCCTCCTCTGCCCCTTTTTCCTCCTGTCCCCGGAATGGTTCTGATTGTATCGTATCTGCCTTTTTCCTGATAGCCTTTGTTCTCCACATGGCAGTTCCTTGGTACTATCAGGACACCTGGTGTGTCTCCCTGAGACACCATTTATCCCAGGACTGTACATCACTTGGCTTCTCTGGGCCACAGATGTGCTGGCCTGGCTTTGGAGACTTCCTCATCTTCTGAGCCATCAGAAAATCCCTGGAAAGGGATAGGACAAGAAAAATCAAGCCACCTCCAACAAACAGGGATTCACAGTCTTTTGGATTTCATGATATTCAACTCTTCTTTTGCCCTTGTCATCCTCTCGTTGTGGGAATTGTGATCTGCCTTTATTTAGTACAGGAAAAAAACCTTTTTGCCAAACTTTCTGGTATTTCGACGTCACCCACATGGGGAGAGTAGGAAAAACACTGTACTGCCTCTCTCCAAAATCTTGGTATGATAGTGCACAGCCTGCAATATTTATCCCTCAATCTGTTTCTGAGGCAAAACTAAGGGATTGGAGTATTCAGTCTATTTTATTATGGGCATCTATGACCTTACCCTGAAAACTGCAAGTCTCTCTTAAAATCCTTATTTAAAAAATATGAAGGGGGGGTTGGGTCTTTACAAACAATCAGTTGCTCTAGACCCTGTTTGGGGGTGTATTTCCCTTTCTTTTAGAATAGTTTCCCACTCTGTTGCTGTGCTTTCCCAAACTAAGGCTGTGTAGCAGTTCCATTGAATGGAACTTCATTTTGTACCAAAACATTTGGTTGCAAGTGGGAAAGTATTGACCAGCACGTGATCCCAGCAAAATATTTTCCTCCTGCTTTTGTGGGGGTGTATTTCTCTCCTTCTGTTTTTTAAGAACTCCGAGTTCTGGACTTGTCATTTGCTGTTATTGAAAACTTCTGACAGCACACTAAAAATACTGTATAGGCCTGGAAAAAATACTCCAGGAAGTGAAGGGGTAGTAACTCAGCATTGTAGTCATTAGTAATCCAGTTAGAAGTCATCAGAAATCTAAAAGAGTTTGTTTTTCAGCAAACCTGAAGAAGGCTTTCAGAGTTAATGAGTGATTCAATCCATAACAGGAGTGCTTAAAACATTTCTTTAAGACACGAGAACCAGGTTTTGGTCGGGAGGAAAATCTTGTAGATGTTCTGCATTTAGCTTTTAAGTGTCGCTGAAATAAGTCTGCAGGGAGTATGAAACTTCTGGTAACACTTGCCTGACCCCTCTTATCATTTGCAGTTGGATGCTCCTTTTACATAGGACTGAATAGTTCTGAATTATGGTTTGTGTTTTGTTTTTTTTTTCCAAAATGTTTCTCAGAGCACCATTTACTGCTTTAAGTTTCAGATTTGAAATGAATACACTTGATCAGAGACAGGTTTTTGTACTTGCTTCTTACCTAGTATAAATGAGAAACTTTCACAGCTATGATGTGAAAATGAAAAAAAAAAAAAAACCATTGCCAGATCCATGGGTTTCTCCAGCTATTAAAATGAGCCTTCACTAGTGATGGATCTTCTACTGGAACTATGAAAGGCTTCTTTAAAAGAGCTCAGATTTTTCTTTGCAAATGGAACAGCCCAAGGATCTGTAGCAATCATCCAATGTTCTGTTATTCATTTGTAGGAGTGCCAAGAGTAAAGGGTTAAAAGTCTGGGGGGACAATATCTGGTTATTTTCTTTAACTCACTGGTGAATCTGCTTTTAACATATGTGGAGAACAAAGCAGTTCAGACAATTAAACTTTCTAATCAGAATGTGTGAAGAGAGGCAGTGCTTTATGCACTTGAATGGAGTGCTTGCAGGAAATACTTGTCTGCAGACCAGCCCTTCAGCTTGCAGTCCGTGCATTGTAAATGGTCCAAGCATCTTCCACACTAAAGAACAATTTACTCCTCAGTGAGGAGATGACAGGCTTTAGTTATTTATATAAAATCCTTGTTTCTTTTGCCCAGCTGAAGGCCTCGTGCAGATGTGTGCTGTGGTGTGCCAGGGGGAGCGGGGGATGGTGATTCCTCCTGCTCTGCGTTCTCCTGGAAAACACTCATCAGAAAGTGTGGGGAGATAGTCCCTCAGCAGCCAGCTCAGCTGCAGGGTTTGACAGTCCATCTTCAGCCCTGGCACGTGGCAGTGGTGCAGGAGCCATGGGTCAGTTATCTCTGGGCTGGGTTCAGGAGTTCAGGTGTGAGTTTAAATCGTTGTTGTTGTTGTTGTTGTGCGCGTTGGGTCTCCCCCTCATTTTCCCAGAGGGTCAAAGGCATCAGGCGATCCCAGTGGGCCCTTTAGTCTGGGCTGCACCAATTAGCAAGTTCCTGATTTCAGCTGATGGTGCAGTGGTGCTGAGGGGCCGTTGGGAATGCAGGAATCCTGCCCTCCTCTCTGTCTGCGCGTGTCGATTGAATCCACATGGCAAGGGGGTGTTTAGGATGGAGATGATCCAAATATTAATTGAATGCAGAAACTGGAAGCCAGCATTCCCTTCTCCCAGGTGAATGGTGAAACAAGTTAGGTTCTGGAGTGATATTTGTTCTTTCTTTCTGCCTTTTGCTGGTGAGTTTGTAATTAGGGTGTGCCAGCAATTTACGTGGGGCTCGTTCGTTTATGGAAGGAAAAAATTAGTTCCTCTTCAAAAGAAGAATTTTATAATGATTTCATACTTTTATTGGGCTTTTCACTATCTACAAATGTTTTACCAATTTCCATGGCAAACCAAGGGCACTGCAGTCTCTCTTGGCTTTATGGTTTGACAGGGAACTTTAGGACAAAACGGGTCCTACCTTGTGATTTTTCCCTCTTCCACAGAGTGCAGTCTGAAAAGCACAGCTACTTAGGTTAGGAATATATTCAAAAGAGGTTACATCAGTAGCTAAAATGTCATGGTTTTTTAAATAGGTCATTAAAATGGAATGTTTATTTTTGTTTGGTTGGTTTTAGTTTGGTTTTTTTGTTTGTTTGTTTGTTTTGGTTTTTTTTTTTGTTTTTTTTGTTTTTGTTTGTTTTTTTTTTCCTGTAAGAAGGAAATTCCTGCTTTTGGACATTATTTTGTAAATAATGTCTAAACATAATCATGTCTCTACATTAGTATGGCTCTTTGCTTTGAGTTCTTTTAGCAGTTTACTGATCAATATTAGACAAGCAATATTGATAATTATATATATATATGTATATATTCGCCATTCAGAGCTGGCAAATATACAAACAGTGAATAAATTATTTCATAAATGTAGTCATTTATTTTTGCAGAGGTAAGGAATATGAGTAAGAAAAAAGTAAAGAGTACATTATGGAATTGAAATTACAATAAATTTTAGGCAGTTATACTGTAGCTGCTCAAGCTGAAATCTCATGTTAGCATATGTGCTGTGTTTTATGTTTATTTTCAGCTTCCTAGTATGACTTTTGCCTTAACTAAATGCAGTGCACAGTAGAAATAAAATCTCAGCTATAACTATCAATATAAATAGGCATCTCAGGGGTATTATATCATCTTTGTCTGTTAAAAAGATTTTACATTCACCCTGTGCATGCTCTCTCACATATAAAAAGACCCATTTTTGGCACTTATATATCTTTATTGGTAGCACTTTAATGTCAAAATTATGTATACTACTTTTAACGCTAGAATAAAATGGATATGCTTCCTACTGCAAATTAGGGCAGTGGTTCCCAGCACCCCAGACTTATCAGTGTTCAGGAAAGCTCCCTTCAGTGCATGACCAGCAGTGAAATTGCAGGGACGTGCAGATAAATTTGAATAAACCCATTTCTGTGAAGGCATAAAGAAGAAACAATGAGGAGTTCAAATGTCAGAGCTCCCTGATTAATTTTTAATGATTTCCAATTCTTGCTGAGGGTCCCAGTATCAACATTTTTACTCAGTTATTTGCCCAGCAGTCATCCTATCCATATTTGATATGGGATAATTAGCAACTGGCTTAGAGAAGCGCAACCCTTTCCACCATCTGCACAATCAATATTAGCAAGTGTTCTGGTTCCTAGGGGTAGTCCTGTATTTTCTGAACAGCTCTTGATTTATTCAAAGAGATGTAACGATCATGAAAAGTGTTGAACTTGCAGCCTGCTGTTGACAGTGGCTCTGTTTGGCCTCATTAGGTGTGATACCAACATCTGTCCATGGATGGAGGCCACCTGCTCGTTTCATGTGACTTCAGAAAACCATCAGCTGCTAAAGACCCAGACATTCAGCACATCCAGCCGTGCCAGGGTAAAAATGAAGGTGTTTGTGCTTCCTCATCAGCCTTCCAATTTCATCTTCTGTCGCCATTTATTGTGTTACAACTTCCTGTGATCCTTTCAAGGAGTAACAACAGGCCTTTGTCCTTTCAGGCTGGCAATTTGCTCTCACCCAGACAGCCTGAGATGGCAGTGCTGCTTTCACTGGTGTGATGACTGGAGGATGCCCAAGCTGTGAAGGATCAAGAGGGTAGATGGTTTGTACACACTGAGAAATAAGGACATTCACCAGCATGGCTTCCCTGTTGGAACAGGTGATGTATTAACATGAATTTGCAATAAACACCTAAAAAAATAAACCCATTTTGCTGGTCACTAACATATGAAATTAGGCCTCGTGCCTTCTTTCCCTTAAAAAACCCCCTCTGTACAGAGCAGCTTACATCATATTTTATTAGCCAAGAGAACAGTTGATTTAACGACAACAACTCTTTTTTTCTTTCATGTCTTTGTTTCCTTCCCTTTTCCTCTCTTATATGGGAGTTTATATTATGATGAATAAAAACAGAGAGATAAATGGTGTTAAAGCTGTGTCAGCTGCAGCTCAACAAGTACCTTTATCAAAAGGACAGACCATTCCTGAAATCTTAAAGGGGTATTCTTCTTCAGAATGCAATTCTAGCAAAGTACTGGAAAACTCTCCTGCTATTAAATTAATATGTCCATTGATTATGCATGCATTCCAAATGGGAATTTATGCTGTGTTAGACAATAATGCACTTGTATGATTTTTCAGCTCAATAGAAATGATGATCTTAATAAGCATATTAAATTGGGAGGCACTATCTGATGATGCACATTTTATTTCACTGCTGACAAACTGAATTACATGCTGAAGGTTTGCAGTCAAATTGAAACCTAGTCAGTTCATAAAACTGATTTAATAGCAGGTTCCTGTAGCATGGTACTCCTGCACCCTTGGCTACTGTGGTTTTTAAATCCAGTTTTTCTCATCTCCTTCGATGAAAATGTTTTAACCTCTTTGGGGCATTAAGAAAAGTGAAAAGGGGCACAAGAGTGTAGGTGACACGCTGAAACCTGACACATTTGGTGATGTGAAAGCTGACAGTGTTAAAGTCAGCAGGAAATAGTGAGTGGAAATTCTCCCAAAAAGTACAGCAACATACACAATAAAAATGGGCAATAGCATTGATACTGCTATGCATCTCCCAAACTGAACAAATTAAGCATTTTCAGAAGAAAATGAGTGTTTTTGAAAGAGATATTTAACCTTTGATTAGTTAAAAAATAAATGCTGTATTATAATTTAAAATTTATTGAAGCAAATGGTATCATTTTTCAGAGAAGCCTCTGAAGAAAAATGTTGGTTTTAAACTTTTTTCCCCTGAGAGGATTCTCTGTGGCTGTGTTGCATGATTTTTCCTTGTGCTTAGTCACTGTACTCTGTGATTCCTGCTCTACCTTTCTTATTCTTGGCAAACCGTAATCTTGGAAGGCAGCTCCGTGATTTCGGTATGCATATAATTTTACGTAGTTGATGAATCCAGCATGCAATAGTAAACAGCAGGGAGGGGCTCAATGCAAACTCATTTGTTAGTTTTCCCACTTGGAGGCTGTTATTTTTATAAATTACTTATATTGGACACTGTGGGAGTGCCCTTTTTCATATACACTGAAGTACTTCACTGGCCCCAGGAGTCGCTAAGACTAGTGGATTTTAATAGTTATAGATCTTAAATGAAGGGTTAGAAATTGTTTCTTTTCATTACAATTACAACAAGGAATTAACCCCAGGGGTATCCACTTAATTTCATAATATATAGACTGGAACGCTAATAATGTGTCTCTCCTAAAATGTAATAAAGAGGCAACTGCCCCTTGGCTCCCTGGGGTAGATTTTTGTGAAACGGATTGCAGAAATGTAACACAAAGAAGATTTTACGGTAACAAGCCCTGCAGTGTCACCGGCTCCGGTGCTCAGAGTGCTCTGCAGCTCCTGCACATCCAGTGTTGGCACTGGAGTTAAACAGCAGCACTTTGGGGTTGCTTCGCTGGCACGGGGCAGAATAAAACAGGCAGGGAAGGAGCGGAGGGTGATTTATTTACAGCTGAGCACACCAAGAGGGGAGAGAGCCAGGGAGGAAGAGGGAGTACAGTAGCACAGAGTAATGACTTCCTTCGAGGGCAGCTCGGACCTGTCCCCTGGCCAGGTTTCCTGTGTTATTTTAATCTCCCGTGCCCTTTTGCAGAACAAACCTCACAACTGGCAGCGAGTGAACTCCGGTGCGTTTGCTGCTGGGTTTGCACTCGGGAGTAGCAGAGCAGCTCTGACCTCTCGGTCATTATGGGTGGTGGCTGTGGAACAGATTCCTGGCCGAGATCTTGAACGCTGGATCGGGCTGCGGGTTTAAATCCAGGTTAAAGACATGTCTGTTTGTTGGTGGGTTTAATGGGATCTGACCAGATACAGTACCCTGGGAAAGCTCGACAGTAAAGGCAGCAAGAAAAGTAGTACGTGAGCTGTGCCTGTTTTATCCTGAAAGAAAAAAAATCAGTTATAGAAGAATTGTTTTGGTTTGATTTTTAATTGTAAGGCTTATGGACATTTCTGAGATTGTTGTTTCTTAAGGAAAATTCACCAGGAAAGACATAACTGGCCAATTTCTTTTTTCCTTTAATTATGCATGATATGCTCAGAATTCTATGTGCCTATTTTTATTGCAGATATTCTGTTTGTAGCTGCACATTTAAATAACTGTCCTGACTGATCATGGGTATATGCAAATACTCAGCTGATACGTTTGTCCCTACCCTCTAAAATTGAATTCCCCCAGTTATTCAGGTGAGTATCTGTGGCTTGTACACATTGATTGGACTCCTAATCCCAAAAGTTGGAAATGCAAAATTGTGATCTTTGAACTAACTTTTCTAGTTTTTCCAGATTCTCTGAACTGGTAAGTGCCATGTAATTTATGTAAAATTTTCTGTACTGATGCAGAATTACCTGCCTTTAACAGAGTTACTGCTGCTGTCAGAGGTGTGCCAGGGCAAGAGAGAACAGATGTCTAGAAGGCTGCCAAGAAAGGGAATGGCAATGGAAGATCCCCTTGACCTGCTGGCCAAACACAGCCCTGGGTAGCATTGGCCTTCTTTGTTTGTTTAAAAAGCCAAACAAACAAACTGAAAGAGCTGGCCTCTGGCACGTTCAGCTCACTGAAATGCAGAGGGTTGCTTTCTTCTGTGGTACCTTCATGAGGTCTCAAGTCTTCCCTCACCTTTTCTCGTGTTTTCTTTTTCCATTCCTGCTTTCCATGGATAGTCACTTCAAATTTTTGACTGATAGCTCCATCTTTAAAGAAAAAATTAAAATCACAAAGCAAACTGGAAGAAAATCTAAATTCATAAGTCCTTCCAGCTGCTTTCTGTTAATTTTATTTTATTGGTATTAAATTTGGTATTTCTGGGCCTTTTTTTCCCTTTACTGGCATTATATTAAAATGGGGAAAAATATTTACATAACAGAATTTATGTTTTAACAACTTTCATCACCTTCTCCATGTTGTGGTGTTAATGTTCCCAAACGTATCCTGAAGCCAGTCCACTCAGTAACAACAACAGCAAGAGTAAAACTGTCAAGGAAGAACAGGAGAGGCAGAATGGAAGTTCAGCATGTAACTGAGGCTAGAAGGGTCTCTGAAAAGTTCCAGGGTTAAAGGAAATGCTTGCAGCCATTGCTCCCACTCAGGAGTAATTACTCATATGTGATGGAGTAATAATTGCAGTTGAAATCATATGAGTGGCTTGAACAATCAACATTACGATCATGGAGCGTAATCTGGATTCTAATCAAGGACAAATTAAAAATAAAATGCTAGGGATCTCTTCGAGAACTATTTCTGTAAATAGTAGAGTTGTTTCACTAGGTGAAGTCAAATGGAAGCTGTGTGTGTGAGGAGCAGAGCTCTCGTGCTAAGTTCTTCCATTTCTTCCGTCCATTCACAGGTGATACAAGAGCGAGACATTTCAAGGGAGATCTGTGTCATAGCAAGATAACAAATGTGATGTACTTCACAAACAATGTTATCTCCTTCAAGCAGATAAAAATATAGATACTATAGGTTAGGTGCCAGTTTGTTTCACAGGCATTACCTGCTGTAAATCACTCCTGCTGTATTGCCGTGTATCTACTCATATTGTACCCACCTTCTGCGTCCCTAGAATATATTAATTTGTAAGGTAAAAAATGTGTGGTAAAACATATTATAAAAAATGGAGGTACTCGAGAGCTAGAAGCAAAAATCTGAAGCACTTTTTCCCCCAGGTATTATAATTTTTGCCTTTTTTGTGCTGCCTCCTTCCAGTGATAGATCAGTATGTGCTTTGTCTCCCAGTATGGGGGATTTCTGTGATAGGCACCAGATGTCCTGTAGCCTTTATTCTAAAATCCCTATTCATTTTAAATAAAAGATGGATGCCTACCCTTAATTACAGCAGGGCAATATAGTCCTGGTCCATTTCTGAGGTTTTTGGAGAGGTGTAAAAAATACATTTCATCATAAGTACTGAGGTCATGTTCACGTAGGGAATTGTTTTGGGAAGCAGACTATAAAGTGGTTTTGGTTTGGGGTTTTTTTTGAGAATAATACCAAGCGTGTACAGTCCAAATTGTCCTGGAATTCTCTGTGTGTTGGGCAGGGTGTGAGAGCCATGGACTCCTGCCTGCAGCAACACCCACAGACACAGCAGGATGAGCAACACTGATCTGGACACTTAGGAAAGGCAAGGGAAGGGAGGAATGTTTGGAGTACTAGATTAGGTGATGTAAGTCTTGAAAGTGCCTCCTCATAAACTGCCATAGGGAGCCCATGTCAAGGTGATAGAATAAAATGCCACGATGTTTACAGTCAGCTGGGGGGTAATGCTGACTGCTTTGCTGGAGGTGTGATACATGGGCTGAAAGGCTGGGGATATAAAAACATAAAAATACCTGGGCCTTAAATGAATTTCTGGAGAGGAGAAAATAATAGGATTCCTGATTATTTGTCCCAAGAGAATTACAGTTATGTGGCAGTTAGAATAGTGAAAGGAGACCTCAAGTTGTCATCATCAGTGAACATAAACCTTCTACTAGAAAAACCAGTGGAAAGCAGTGGGTGGGCTGGCCAGAGCTCAGCAGCTTGTGCAGGGCACCCCAGTGTCAGAATAACCCTGCCCTGCTGCCCAGCTCTGCCTGTGCCCTGCTCTCCAGCGGGGCAGAACCTTGGGAGGGTTTGGCACAGGGGAGATTGCACAGAGCCTTTCACCCTGTGCTGTTCAGGGAGCCTTGGAGCAAAAGCAGCAGGAATTCCTGGTTATAAATGATGTGGAACCAAAAGAACACAGTGCACCACGTGGCCAACCCTTTATCTTCACTGGGACAATACTGGTGTGGAAGAGCATGGGCTGAGAACGGGAGCAGCTTTTGAGAACTGAGGGAAGGATTTCTGTTACTGAAGTGGGGCAAGCAGTCTTTTACTCATCTCTGGCCAAGATGTGTCATATTCTTTTATTAAATCATACTCCTTTTATTAAGAAAATCCAAGTGGGTTCTTCTTGCTTTCACAGTACCTGTGTAATACACTGAAGTTCACTGGAGAAAAAGAAAATCATTCTGCTTTCATCCTAAAGTACATCTTATTGAGAGTTGTAAATATACTACACTCTCATATGCAAACTCGCAAAGCAAGATTTGTGCCATTTTTCTCAGAAAAAGACCATTTGAAGTTGTATTAATGTCTTTGGGGAGATATAACTGTCCGGAAGAACGAAGGTACACCGAGGTCTAGGAGGTAAGTGGGTAGAGAATTCATTCTGATTTAAGCAACTTAATTATTACTTGGGTTTGGTTGAACCAGTAAAGGTTGTGCAGATCATTCATTTTTATTATTAAGAGAGAAATGGTCTGATCACAGCCAAGACATTTTTCATGGTCTTTCTTATTTACCTTGAGCAAAGACTGATGAACAGCTGTGCTTAGAACCAGAGACTGCAGCTCTCAGCCTCACTTTTTTTGTGGTACAAAAGCACAGCTTACTGCTTGAAACTTCCAGCCCAACTGCTTCTCTGCACTGTGTCTGTTGTAATGCATGCTTTTCTGCACCAAATAAACCCTTTAACGTGACGAAATTCACCACAGGAAGCGGTAATGCCATGTCTGTTTAAACTGCATACAATCCATTTCCATATGAGCATTAAGGTACCAGCTAAAAGGCTTGCAGAACACCTGGTGTCCGTATTGTTTCCTTTGTTGTTGTTCAAGACCCTAGAGAAACCATAAGTAGGTGTAGCTAAACTAATGTCAGTACTAATGCTGTGTCTCTAGTTAGGGGGGAGCAGAGGAGGATTGGAAACACTTCAAAGCTGCAGAATTGTTGTGAATAGTGTTTGTGAAAGACAGCAAAGCAGCAGCACGATCCTGCTATTGGGGGGGGGGGTTTCAAAGACACAAAGACAGGTGATAGAGTAAATTACTGTGCCATTGAAGCTGCCTGAAGTGAGGTGTGTTGTCATGTCTTTGAAATGCTGGGATCCCAAACCTCGGCACAGTGGACTGGAGGCTGGCACCGTGGTGTGTGTTGCACAGTGTTTGTGTGGCCAGAGCAGTCAGCCAGCATGTGCCAGACTGGGTGCACTTCTCTCCTCATCCTCCTTGAAGAGCTGGGCCCTTCTCTTACCTCTAAAAGATGTGCCAGCCTCCCTCACGGGGCCAGATGGCACTGCAGGCGGTTTTCAAGCGGCAAAGATATTGCTCGAGGAGTTGCTGCACTCTTATTTTTAATTATGAAATATTTAACAAAACAAAACACTTTCAGCAAGAGTTAAGTAACTCTTTTCCTCCCCCCCAAGACTTTGTAAATGGGAGAGTGGAAGGTTGGACATGTGAGCCGAAGTCCCTTCCAGGCAGGGAATTGTGTCCAGGTTTTACGTGTGAGGAATGAGCGCTCCTGGTCTGGGAGAAGCCTAATCTATTGCTTGTGTTTACTAGAGAGGTCTAGAAGATGAGAAGATCAAGCAGTTGCCCAATTTGTGGATCCAGACTGGACTTTGGTGGGGATTTGGCACCTGTTTCATTCACAGGTACTGGGATGTGTGATATGTGAACAAATTGCTGTGTACAAAGAAGTGAAATTACTGTATCAGCTGCAGTCTATTATGTGCTGTACATGCAAGCAATCTTTGCCATTTCTGAGTGAGGGAGGAGGTGTTGTTGATTAATGTTGATTTATGTTCCATAATGTTCAAAATCCTTGAAGCATACCCAAAATCATAAAGTCACGTGTGTGATGATCCTTGTGGGTCCCTTCCAACTGGGAATATCCTGTGATAATTCCAGGTTTCTTCTTTGGCTGTTCTGGACTTTGAACCATTAAAGAAAGCCACTTTCTGGTGGTTAAATGCAGTGTGTGTGTGTCAGCAGCTGCTTCCAAGGCTGTGGAGCTGTTGGGGTGGGTCGGGGGATTGCAGTTTTACCTGAGGGGTCTGTGGGAGTTGAGCAGTCATGACTGTGCTGTCAGCAATTCATGATCTCAGAGCTGTGGTAATGAACCTTTTCTGCTTCCAGTGACTGAACTCCCCAATATCCTCTCCTGCAACGCTTAATATAGAAGCACTTGAGTATTTCTTTATATAGTTCTGGATATCTGCCTTTTATTAATTTCCCTCTGGAAACCTCTCTTTGAAGTTTAAGCATTTGAATACCTTAAATTACCTGACTGTCAATGAATCAAAACCAGATGCAACAGAAGTTACACATGTTTATGGCAAACAAGCCAATATTTCCACTGTGTATGAGCAGGAGACCAACATCATAACATGTTGACTGTGACACTAAATGTGCTACCCAACCTCTTTGTGTGTGTTCAGTAGTCCACAAAATTATGATGATGATACCTATTATACACAACTAAACAGTGTGGAGAATTAATTCATTAATGTTTGAAAAGAACTTTGAGATCCTGCAGCAGAAGGTAGTACACAGCGCTAATTTGTTATTCTCTATTATCAGATTCAACAGGACGCAGTATAAATCTTTAAAAAGCAAACAAAAAGCTAATCAGGAGTCACTTATTCTCACTGTCAAAGCTGGTAATGACCAAATAGTCTTGTTGTGGAAGTACAAAAAAAAAAAAAAAATAAAAAAAGTAATCCATGCTACTTGGTATGTTGAAGCAGCAATTAGTACTCATTGTAGGGAAGAGAAGTGGAGCTAGACCAGAAATGAGCCTTGATGAGCCTAATTGCCTTTAATTATCCCTAAACATTTTCTTGTTGTCTGTCTTATGAAGACAGAAGAAACCCTGTAGTTCTGAAAGGAAATAAGACTTGGTTTTGTTTTCCTCTTTTAAAGAGGAACATAATAGCCACCATGGAAACATGTTCTTAATCAAGGACATTAAGCTCCTGGCTGCTCTGCTTCTCTTGAAACTGCCTAGTTCATTATTATCAGAGGAAGGGGGACAGGAGGGGCTTTAATCACTATTTAGCTTTTCTTAGCAAATTAAAATATTAATTACGATACACGTTATTTTATCTTTGCTTAAGCTATTTGTAAGTATTGGTGAATAAGAGCTCATTTCATGTCGGACTAATTTATTCTCAAACTATTCAGACTTCTTACTTTTTCAATTCCTTTTAAAAAATCATTGGGTCATGAAATGCTGTCTTGCAAGAGCTGAGAAAAAACCTGAGAAGTGCTTAGTGCAGTACATTCAAATGCTGTGGGAAGGGGAGCAGTGGAAGGCCAGACACCCCCAGACCAATGACAGGTGTATCTTCTGTTCATATTTATATGATGGAAAGCCATAACCAACCTGATTTGTTTTGGTTTTGGGAATAATGGAAAAGAGAAGAGGAGACTTTTTGTAAAATAAACTCTCGTAGGAGATCCATGGCCTCTGGAAATCTACACCTCTCGAAGCCTAAGTAATATTAATGATGTTGGTTTGGTTGATGGAATACAGAAATATGGAGGGATTAGAAAAGCAGTTTATAAAATGAACATGATCAGCACTATCATGCATCTCCTGTGAACATCAGATACCTTTTCTTGGTGTGCCCATGCCACTTTACATTTCTCATGGGAACTTTCTGCTGTTACGTTACAGAAGGGAAGAAAATTTGCAGAAAGGGAAAAAAAATCAACAATGCCTCTGCATCAAATTGTGACTCAGTAAACTTTTTTTAAATTAAAATGTATGCTGGGATAAATCAGTATAGTTCCATTAGCTCTGTTGAAGCTGTGTTGATTTATACCAACTGCAGGTATAACTAAATTCATCCATTCAAGCAGTTTGTGTAGAATTACGTGGAAGGCAGTAGGAAACACAGAGCAGTGTGTCAGAGGTGTAGTTTTACACACATTGCTGCAGGTCACTGAGCAGTAGAGAGAGAAAACCAAAAGTATATTGCTATTTTTCACCAAATGGTGGCCTGTGGCTTCTCACTTCCTTATGATGGTCTTGCAGAGGTTGTGGATATTGTTGGAAAAAGCAGGGCATGACTGTAAGTAGCTGTGAGAGCTTTAAGGCTCCATCATGAGAGCCCTCCTAGTCACTGGATGTGCATCTGTGTTCTCAACATCTGAAGGTGTTAAACCTAAAAGATATGTGGACTGATTTTAATTAAATCAAGTTACTAAAATTAAGTCTACTGATAAACAGAAGGGAAAAGCCATTATGAATCTGGCCTTGAAAGAAAACTATTCTGTCTTTTTTTTTTTTTTTTAAACAGTCAAGTTAGTTCAGAATAAAAAGTTAAGTGAAATTTGCCAGCAGCAACTTCCAGTTCAGTTCAGTTCTAGACCTGACCTCTTTTACCATCGTGACCTCTTCCTTTCACCTTAAAAAACAAATACTTGAAAAGCTCAGGGTATGTGTGCAGAAAGGGCTGAGCAACCCAAACAAGATTTTTAATTGTAGCCATGGGATATGCATCTCAGGAGACACGCCACCAAGTCAGAGGATTTTCTTTTCTTAATTGCAGGAGCCTTGCACAGCCTCTCTGCTAGACATTCCTGCTGCCCTACATTATTGATGTGTTCTGGCTCACTGGTCCTTATTTATTTTGTATGACACCTCGTTCTGCTGCCCCAGTGCCATGTTTTCTGAGTCTTTTCTGGTTGTTCTCGTGATTGTTGCTATTGTTCTTATGATACAAGGAAAGCTGAGAAAAATACATTATAAAGCCTGGCTACAGCACGTCTCCTGACAGCACAACCAAAACATATGACCTAAGCACAGATAAAACCAGCATTTGGTTGTTTCTGCGGGCCTGTATCTCACCCAATTCCATTTCCTTTTTTTGTGTGTGGCTGCTTCTGGCCTCCATGTGACAGGAAGATTTTTTTTTTTTCCCCAGCACCCAGACTACTGCAATGCCATCCTTTCCTTGCAGCTTTCTAATAACTAGTGACCCAGGGTCTTTAGTCCAAGAAAGTGATTTTTTGGAGTGGTGGAATGCTAAATGTTTGCCACCTTGGAGACTTTGAGGATTTGGACCATCCAGTAGGACCATTAAATCACTTTCTGATTTGTTTTCTCCTCCCATGTTCAAATTCATTTTCTTCATTGCACACGAGTAAGAAATTTTGACAAGATTTCCCCCCTGCCAGACTGCTCAGTTTAATTTTCATTTTCCATGGAACATATCTACTAACAGTAGTAGCATGTGGGCTTGATCTGAGCAGTGCACTTGGCCATACTTGGGTTTTCACTTTAAAGGGTTCATTGTGTTCCAGCTGCTCCCAAAGCAGATGCTCTCCATCAGAGCTGCCCTCCCCCGGCACTCAGGATGTGTGGCTTTGTATGGAGATTTACTGAAGGAGTTTAAGCTCACACAGCTTCTGCTGCTGCCTTAACAATGCCCTCCCCCACCAGGCTGCCTGGAGTAACTAATGCCAGTTCCTGGCTGAACTGAGAAATTAAATCCTTAATAGTAAAATATCTATATTATCTGCTGGCGGATGATGAATTGGTGGGTTTGTGTAGGATTATGTACATCTTACCCACAGATGTTTGACCTTTCTTTAGACATGTGTTACTTATGTGCTTAGTGAGAATGGGGTTGGCTTTCCAGACAGAGGTTGGATCAGGCCTTTTGAAGGCTTTGTTTGTGCTTCTCTGTGGCAGAATCAATGCAAGAGAGCAAATGGTCGCTGCTATTTGCCTCTTTACCTGTGTCAGCACAATTCACTACAGGCTGAGAGGAAACCAGGAGTTAGAAGGCTTTTGGGGGGCAGAGGGGAGAGAAGTTAATAGGAACCATGTTAGTACAGCTGCTGGACGTGTAAGTTTTTATTTGCTCTCTGATCTTTGCTGGCTGTATATGAGGCAGCAGTTCAATGCAGAGTTTAGTCCTGAAATCAGGTGTAGCAGCTGGGATGCCACAGTTCGGATTGGAAGCCAGAGGCAGCTGTTTTTACAACAGCAAAATCCTGCATCAGTGTCTCACTGGTCCCATTGATCTCACAGCCTGTGTAGAGACCTTAGCTGCTCTTACTCTCAAAGGTACAGCTCTGTCTTCCTGAGGATATGGCCTTTGAAGAGTGGAAGGGCTGTTATGATCCTCAAGGCAGGGGAGATTGGGTTTCCCAGCTCCTGGTAAGCTCAAAGAGAGACTGAGCTGGGATCCAGTGGCCTGTTCTAGAAATGCTAAAATGGGATGAAAGCAGCAACTTCTGCTGAGTTCCTGGTGATCCCCTTGATGTAGATATTTTTATTTTGTTTTTATACAACAGTACATTCAAGATCTTTGATTTTCTTATATGAATGACTTAACGTATGTGCAGCTTGCTTCGAGCCTAGGAAGACATGAAGAGGTCTTCCAGACCTAGGTGGTCATTTATGCTGCATCAGCCCTTTACCACCTCTTTGTGTGTCAGTTATTTCGTTAGATTGCATTTCTGTTGCTTCCAAAAATGCTCTGAAGGTAAAGCAGCCTCATTAGACTGACTGTGCAAAGTCAGCCACAGCGGAGCCTGGTGCTGACCTCTAAATCTGATCAGCAGCAAACCCTTGACCTTTATGCCATCTCATCATCACACAAATATAATTGTGCTGCAGAGTGATGCTGTACAAAGTTAGCAAAGACAGTGCTGGTATAAGCAATAGCACAGTGTCTGCAGAGTGGGCCTTTGACAGACAGTTCTGCTCCTCATCGGTCCATCTGAGTGCCCAGTGGTGTGACTGTGCAGCTCCCAGCAATTAGCTGTTTAATTCCAAGGCAGCTGTTATTCATGGAAATGCAGGGTGCAGGATATCCTTACCCTGGGAAGTGGTACAGTTATGTTAATCATCATCTCAGCTCCTTCAGGTCTGCAACCCTTAGGAATAAGTACAGAGAATGGAAAATCCAGGATTACAAAAGATTAAACTGAGACTGTAAAGGAAACCTGACTCAAACCAAAGCTGTGGTGTTTATGAGTGAATATTTTCCACTAACGTAATTTTTCAAAGTTTTAATTTGTGTTTTCAGTTCTGCCAACCGTGGTAGCTTCTGTTTTGGGCAGGATGAAATTGGAAACACTAACAAACACTCATCCAAACAGCAGCTCAGTAGTGAAAGCAGAAGCCTTGACTCTGGAGACTACTGAGGTGGTATCTTAAAGTGAAATTGCTAATAAACCACCATATTAATTAGAAGTCTCCTCATTTCTGGTCTTTGCTGTATTTTCTTCCTTCGCTTTCTTCATTGCTCAGCAGCAAGCTTTTGTTTTATGAGCAGAGTACATGTTAGTCCTGTGTCAGCAGCCTGTATGTGCTTTGTGTGCCACTGAATTTCACTTAATTGCATTGAATTACACTTGTGTCCACTGTGAGCATGGGATGAACATCACCTCTTGGGCACTGCTGTGTGGCCTCTTGTGGATAAGAATTAGTGTTCCACTGTTATGAAATGGATTCTCACCCTAATTTTTGGACCCAAACTGGTTGGTTGGAAAGTTTCCTTCTGCTGCTGTAATAGTTTTCCTTCCTTCCTGGCGAAAAAAAAAAAAAAAAAAGAAAGAAAGAAAGAAAGAAAGAAAGAGGTAAATCCTAAAGTCATGTATACATATGTATTATATATTTAAATCTATTAATATATATAGATATATACAGTGGGCATAGGTACCTCTGATAATCCCTCAGAACTCAGTAAAAGATAAAGCAGATGTGTTTTGATATCTTTCTGAAGGTGTCATGTAAAACACAGCATAGTTCATATCACAGAATGATTGTGGCACTGACACATTCCTTCAGAACAGGAGCATCCCTGCTGAAAAATCTCCCTGAAGGCTGAAGTCCAGCCTCCTGGCTCCTCAATGGCCATGATTTTTTAGTTCCTACCACCTGTAAAATTGACAGATCTGCTTTTGTCTGCCTGCAGTGTTATCTGGAAAAAACGAATCTTCAATTGCAGCTGAAGGTAAATTTATGTCTAGCATTTGACACAGGTTCAAGAAGTCCTGTGGCAATGCAGTGTTGAATACAATCCAACCCCTTCTCTCACAGTTGTCTTTGACATTTCAGGGTTTTATTTTAGTTTAAATAACCTTCGTAACTGTGTTTTCAAGATAGGTTTTCATCTCCTTCACCTATTTGACACTGTCTGCAGTGAATGCCAAGTAATCAATACTTCTGACCTGGGATTTGTTTTGCAGCCCAAGATTGGTGTTAAAATTTTTCCCACACTGTAATGGATAAAATTAGGATAGAAGAGAAAGGTAAAAATGAAAACTGAGACTCTCAAGATATCAGCAAATTAAAGTCTGTCTTCTTTCCTATTGTTCCTAAATATGTTGGAGGGTGGCAATAGCACACCTAATCTTTCCCAGAGGACCCCCCTCTGCTTCCTGATGAAGAACAAGGCTGGAGTCCAGCCCAGTGTTTGCAGCTTGCTCTCCTGGCAGCAGCAGGAGTTGCCATGGCGTGGTTTGCAGAAGCTCCAGAGCAGCACGGAGGTCCTGCCATCATCTTCTAAATCCCTTACTTTTAGAGAGGGTGATTGGAATAGAAAACTGTACCTTCCAATGCTTGCTTTTGGTTGAGGAGGACTCAGATGACACTTCAAAGTAACCTGAGTCTGTGTGGAAAAGCAGACAAACTTAGGAGGATGCAGCTTGCAAGGAGAGGAGCAGTGTCTGTTTTCCTCCCAGGCTGCTCCTGAACTCCAGAAGTGCAGGCAAGGGCATTCATTGAGGATTATTTCTCATCCCCAAACTCTGTGGATGAAAAGGTTTATTATGAGACTGGAATGATCTGGGTCTTTTTTGAGCAGGTAAATGATAAGATTTTGAGTTACTCTCAAACACTCATCTTCCCTTTCTACTTGTGGCTTCAGAAAGTAATTGTTCCTTTTGTACCACTTCTTCCACCTTCCCATCACCCTTCTATAGGCTTCCACTTCTGTTGTACCAGACCTATTGCAAGTGACAGTCTGCAGATATGGACATTGAAAAAGCCACTGGTGTTTTGAGAATAAAGGCTGGGACTTTAAAAGAGGTATGAGATGTGTATTTACTTGTTGTATTTAGCTTTGACACTGAACTGTAATATGTTTTGTTAGATTTGACAGCATTCCTATGGGATGGTGTGTTGGGGTATAGCTCTTGGGTGGTAACTATTTTATGCTTTTAAGAATGCAGATGGGGTTGAAACGGAGATGAAGGCTCACAATTCACAATGTTTCCCATTAAAACCACAGAATTAAATACAAACATAAAAGGATTTTTACCATTATCTCCTTGGTTGGTAGAAGGATAATGTATTTGAATATAAAATAGCAAAGGTTGTAATATCTCACTTTTTTCTGCTAAACCTCTTCATAAGGTTGTGTGTATCTAACAGGAAAATATCTGAGAGGCAAGATGTTCTAAGATGAGGTTAAATGAATGAAAGCCTTTCGGATTTTCTGAAAATTATGAGGTTCACAAGCACTGTTACATATTTTACTAATGTCTTCAAATCAGCAGCAGTGCAAGTCCTTATCTTTGCATATCATTTTGCAGTGATGAATATTAAATACTGCACGATGTTTTAAGGATCGTGGCCTCAACTAAGAAATCTGGAAACACTGTAGATTTCTGTACTCTGGTTAAAGGAATTAGACATGTAATAGCAGTTGCTGTGTCTCTTAGAATGAAGTCCCAGCTGGGATGCTCTCTGGGCAGATGTCTTCGCTCAGTGTCTAACATGGCACCAGACCCCGCTGTTTAACTCAGAACTGCTCTCGTTGTTTATTGCTTGGCTGCTCCTGGTGCCTTCCAGGGGCAGGGAAATCTCCCCCATCGTTAGGCAGCCCTGGAGATTTGCCCTCTGAGTGTGGATCTGAGCCGTGCCTTTCTCCCAGCTGCTCCTGGAGCCAGAGCCTGCAAAGGGCCTGCTGGAAGCAGCTGTTTAGAAATCTTCAAAAGCTTTAAAACCAAACTCGCCCCAGAGAGCTCGTCCCCAGTTTGCTGTGGGTGCTTGTGCTGGTCCATCCTCCCTGGAAAAGGACTGAGCCCCCCAGCCTCTCATCTACAGCCTGGGACACGAGACTCGCTTGGCCAAGCCTCCCTTCAGACAAATTGCTCCAGGGAAGAGACCATGAACAGTTAAACAAAATAATCATTAGTGAAAGCATCTGTCTCATCATCCTGGAAAAGTATTTAAAACAGAAGTCTTGAGGGAGATTCTTCTGGTATACGAGAGCTGTGTACTCCCAGACATCTTCACTTCTGAGCTGCAGCAGTAGGTACACAGTAAATTTATCTGTATTCTGGGGGTTAATACAGCAGAATAACTGTGACTTTGAACCTCCCCACAAGCCTGAAGACGTGTATGAGAAGAGGGTCTGACTGATATCTCAATAAAGACAGGTAAAACAAGACTTCAAATTCGAGATCAGAATTGAAAACACAATTGGAGCTAATCTGTTTTCATTCTGTTCTGAACAGGAATTCCAAAACTTTGACATTTTTTCATCAAAGAAGTGCTGGTACAGAAAAGAAAAAAAAAAAAAAAGTGAGATTAATTGAAATTCCTTGCCTCAGTTATCATTTATTTATTTGATATTGAAACAATCAGTTAAGAGCTCCACAAGGTTGATATTAGATAGCTGCCTGACTGTATTCCTAAATCTGAGTCAAGTTACAATAATTTCTAATCAATAATGCCACAATATTGTAGCAGGACTGTAATAAAGACTCAGTCAAGAATTTGGCCAAGAGCTTTTCATTGCAGTAAATTCTTTAAAGCTTTCTGGCTACCTAAAGACACCTTTTAAAATGTAGCTCTTTCATTTTGGCATTCTACCAAAAACTCAGATAGATTCCTCTTGGAGATGCCTCTGTCAGAAGGTAAATTCAGTTTATTTTATAATAAGGAACGTTTAGACAAGCTTTGTATTATTTTTTTTAGGTATGGAATGACGGTTTAGGGAAGACTTTCTTTAAAGGTTTTCCAGGGAAGGACATGACTTGTAGTGAGCATTGTCAGTATAACTCTAACACACTTCAGAAATGCATATGTTAATTTTATAACTTCATTTTGCATTGGTTTTATGCAGCTGCTGTGAAACCTCTTCTCAACAGCATCAATATAACAAATGTTTTTAGGCACCCCTTTTCAAACTTGAATTTGGACTCATAAAAGTAAAAAGGAGCTTTTCTAATACTGATGTCATTGGATTATTTTTATTAGAAAATTGGCAGGATTGGTTGGCTTTAAAATACACCAAAGCAGTTACAAGAAAGATTTCCACCAAGTCTTTGTTCATCACGCTACAGAAGGAGGATCTATTTCAGATCCTTCCTTCGGTGCCATTTTGTCTTCTTGATTAAATCTCTCACTAGACAAATACTTGTGCTTTTTTTACTGCATCATCAGAATTCTCACCCTCCTTAGTCAGCATGCTTCAGTGTCTGGTGTTTGTTTTTGTTGGTTGTTGTTTGGGGTTTTTTTAGAGTTTTTGTTTCTGTTTCATCTTGGGTGGTTTTTGTTACTCTGCTGTCTTCCTGCTTCCCTTTGGTGCATTTTTATTTTCCAGGGCTCCCGTTGTGTTCAGAGCGTTCACTTTCCCCATATAACATGTTGCAGTGAATAACCTGAAGGGATAGGCCTCGGAGATGGTTTTCCTTTCCTCGTGTTAATTTGAAGTTCCTCTGGGAAAGGAATGGCTTGTGTTGGTTTTAGTTCTGGTTTTCTCCTGGGTGTGGGTGACCCACTGTAAGAGAGAGTGAAAGTCAGGGGATGAGACTGAACACCCTGATTCTCTGTCCTTCACTGGGATTTGGACTGTCCCACTCTTTATTGAATTCAATGTGTTAATAACAGACTTATGTAGCAGCTAAGAAGGAGCTGGCTGTCATTTATCAATTAATTACCCATGAAAAGTGGCATTACATGGTAGCAGTAATCATACCCATGGTGTTAGGCATATGCTACATAAAAATGCAGTCACCTTGAAATAATATGGACAAATCAGCTGGTAACCTACAGAATACTATTAATAATGCAGTCCTAAGCCCTGCAGGACTGCAGTTTAGTCTCTTAGTGGTCTGTGGATAGATTCTGCATTGGTTTTTTTTGTTCAGGTTTTGGGTGAACAAACTGGTTGAGCTATCTTTAAATCCAAAGCCAATCTTACCAGATCTTACATGAATTAATTTAACATTTTTTGAGGAAGGCAGGGGGTGTGATGGCTTGTGGCAGGCAAGTGGTGGCAAACCAAGTTTTAAGCAAAGATGCATTGGTAGAACTTGGATTGACTTCAGTACTAATTTCTACAGCAGTAGAGTGAAGGGCCTGATCTGACACTGTTCTCACTGCTGTTCTCTTTTAAAGCAGGCCAGTGCAAGGCCAGCTGCAGTCATCATGCTGCTAGAGAAGGGTCTCCACAGCTGCCAGGCTGCAAGTGGCACTATGTGCTTCCAGTCACTGTCTTGCATTGGGCACCGGTACTGCACGAGCTCAGGGAGGGAACAGCACAAACCAGGGGTCTGTTCCTGGCTGGTGACACTTGCCTGGGTGTGCTCCTGGCTCTGGAATGAAAGAGAAAACTGGGAAAGAGAGCAGCTGTGGTAGACAAGGACAGAGACCCAGAGCTGTATGAAATGGTGCTGTGCCTGTGCTCTGCTCTTACAGCACTGTGCAGTGACAGTATTCTTGATTCCCCACACTGCTCCAGTGTCATTTAACCTTCTGGCAGTTCTGGGAGACCCCAGCTGTTGGCTCTTTTTGGCAAAGTCATCGACTTGGCGAACTTTCCCTGTTGCTCAGACTGGAGCAGACACTGAGGCTGTCCAGGCTGTGCTGCTGGAGTGTCAGACAGGGAGTGCAAACGCTGGCACATCACTGCTTGTGTTGAGCTTGTCAACACCTATTGTCCTTTCTGTTCCTGCAGAGGAAGATGCAGTCACTTGCCAGAAAGTTTGCAGTCCACATTTCTAGGGGAGGTGCAACATCAGAGCAGCAAATCAGAGCACAAAGAGTCTGAAGTAGCAGCAGCAGAATGGTGACCTAATACCTGTCCAAATCAAAAGCCATATGCTCATTGACTGCAGTTGTCTTTGGAGTCTAGAAAGATGATGGAAGAAAAAAAACTGATGACATTTCAGATTTTATATATCAATTTATCTAATCTTTCAGTAGACTTTGAGCAGAAAATACAGGGATTTGCTTGGGAAGGTGTTGTCTTTTGTTTCTGTGCAGTTGTTCATCACGTGTCTGACATGCCAAGGTAAAAGGTTTTCATTATCCCCTTTACACACCCCTCCAGTAAAAAACCACAGGAAACAGTAGAAGCTATAACATATCTGTAGTTCAAAATATTCCTTTCTCTGGCTTTAACCTGTGGCTTAATAAATGAAAAACAGTATGCACCACATTGAAAAAATTATGCACAGGCATTCATTTCAGAGTCAGAGCTATTTGGATGCAACTATAAATGCACCAGTTGTGCCAACAACTAAATAATACTTTTATTCTAGCTTTATTGTTGGAGCATTTTTACACTTCAGGTATATTGTGTGCTTCTGATCATACGTTGTGCACCATGTACTCTTTGTAATTATATCAATATGAATAGTTGCTAAGGCTGAAATAGGTAACTGCCACCAGAAATCTGGGAAAGTGAATTTATTAATACAATTTGTTATGTAAGAGAGCACTGTCAAGGTTCCCATTTTATGTCAAGATATGCTAAAATGATACCCTTTGGAAAAAAAAAAATCATATTCTTTCAGCTGCATTGACAAAGATTCCCTTCAGTTTTATTCTGAATTCATATGTGTCTCATGTCAAAATCTGGGCTGTAAATGCTGCTGCCTCTGTGCAGCAGAACAGAGGTTAGTAGCCTCTGGAAGCACATTAGCATGAGGAGAAGTGAGGTCAGAGCATGGGTGACGATTATGCTGTCTGGAATGTGAAATCAGACACTGTCACCCTTCTTTGAATAAGCTGTAGCAGGTGAGTTCTCAGATGGGATCCATGTTACACAGATAAAAGAAACATCTCTTGTGAGACCCATTCCCAAACCAGGCATTCTGATGGTCATTTCATGCCAGGGCCCAGCAGGGGGTCACTGCCAGTGTGTTCTGGGCACCCAGGGCTGCTGTAATGGGCTCATCCTTCCTGGGGATGAGGCATCTGCTCCTAATCCTTCCCAGCTGATTCCAAGCAGGGACATCAACCCCGAGATGTCAACAGGGTGACTGCCTTAATTTTCCTGTTGCATCTCCATCTCTGTAAAAGCTTTCAGCTGCTCTGGGGCTGCTTTTTTGCTCCAGATACTGCTTTGGGAATACAGGTTTTGAGTCTCTGCTGACTGTGAACGTGGTTTATCTGTTTTTCAGACAGCTGGACGAAAAGCACAAGCTCCTCTAAAGACAAATGGTGTGTCAGTGGCCAATTGCAGGAAAGATAAAGGATTCCAAAGGCTGTGAATATTGCAGTCAACTATCCAGGGCTTATTTAATATCCTTTTATTCCAGCTTCTTTCATCACTTTAGTCTTTGCTAGTCAGAATATAGGTTGTTGGGTTGAATACATTCACAGAAGTATGATACAATAACTTCTGCCTTATTCCAATAGAGAGTGGATTACCTGGATGTCTTGCTTGCCCTTCTATTCTTCTTCTGTTTCTATAAAACAAGACTGCCATCAGTCTTTTCCATTTCCTGCTTTGATCATCATCCTCTTGTCTCCTTTAGGCTGCTGTGAACAGGAACTGAAGATAAAGTGTGTGTTTATAGGTAGCATTTTAAAACAGCTGCAATTTCAGTGCTGGACCAACCCTCTGATTAGGCAAGTGGAAAAGCTATGATGTATACTCTATAATAAATGTCAGAGCAAAGAAGAGCAAAGAACTGAAAAACACCCTATTAGAGGCTAGCAAGAGCCAGAAAATAAAAGAAGAACCTGTGTCAAAAAGCAAAAAAATTCAAGAGCAAAACAGAAGTTCAAGGGTGACAAAGAAAAGGATCACAGCCCTTTTGGTGAGTAAATACTTTTAGACAGGTATTGATCTAGTGGGTGAAAACCAGTGAATGCTCTCTGTTGAGAAACAGCACTTACTGGGGGTGCTGCATCCAGAACAAGGTTACACATAGTAAAGAGAAACAAGGCATTTTTCCATGGCTGGAAATAATACTGAGGTGGTTTTTGCCTTTATTTTTAATTTCCAGTGCCCGAGTATAAGCATCAGCAGACTGAAATACGGAAAGATTCTCTTGATGATTCAGAAGAGAAGTCACAGTCTCACTGAAGTCAGCAAAAAACTTTTGCCATTGATTTAATTGTGGCCAGGGCTTCACTGTGGGCTTTACTGTTATGAACAGCAATCTGCTGCTGAGGGCACAACAAAACATGGCACCAGAGAAATATGGTGCAAAAGTCCCTGTATTCTGCTCTCTTCACTTTCCCTCTGGTTGAAAATGGTATTTATTGTGGCCCAGTGCTGGGCTTGGAGTACAGGGTGCCTGTTGTTTTCCACCAACTGGATGGGTTGGCATGGATTTCTTTACTGTTAGGGTCATTTGGCTAATGGAATAAATTGAATTATGCATAAACATAAATGGGTGAGTTGATCTTGTTTCCTACGAGGAAACAACACACTCAATCTTGTCATTCCCCACCCCCCAACTGTTCAATTATTCCTTACCTGTTGAGAGAAAATTGATTAAGTAGTGAGCATTAAATTTAGCAGTGGTGCTACAAGAAGGAGTGCGTGGATGTGGAACAGCACTGGCTCTGTGATAAGGTAATAAAACAGAGGGGGTGAGCAACAGAGAGGAATGGCAGGAAAGAGGTGGTGCCAGACAGCAAACCTTACTCTGCTCCTGTGAACTGGTGCAGGACTGGAATAATCTCACAGACCTCAATCAAAATATGCTAATTTTGTATTGGCATAAATTGAGGCAAACACTGATTTGGGCATATCCTGCATGCTCTGCCACTCCCTGTTCCGGCAGAACTCCTGCTTGTGGACTGACTCATAACTGCACTGGAAGGGTTGTGACAATCTTTCAGTATTTCAGAAAAATATTCAATGTAATCATATTTTAGGGAAGGGTTGAGGAGTGGGCAGAAAGGAATTGTTTGTTTTTACCAGGGCAACCAAAAGTGCTTTTCTGTGTGTATGTTTAATGAGTGAATCAGACTGCTTTAGCACACTATTGCTTAGATCAATAATTATTCAAGAAACAATACTGCCTTGGGAAAACCTGTGGTAATAACAAGGAAATCTGGATGGGCTGGATAACCTTTTCAGGCAGATATTTATCTTCAAGTGAAGCTATTTTTTTGTACAGTTTCTTGTCTTTTGAAAACGCATTATTGGGTGGTTAAAAAATAATCAGATTGTTAGTGTTTGGAGTCTGGAGCCCAGGGTGGCAGTGAAACGAAGCATTAATGGATGGTATTCGCAGATGCATAGCCAGCAAGATTGTTGGGTTTTAATGTCAGAGTAGCAATATGAGATTAATCTACACGTCTGTACTCTAGTGACAACTGTTACCATTACCAGTGTGAACAGATAGCAGGTTCTAATTAAAGTTACAAGCCAGGGGGAAGAAGCATTAAGAAAGAAAAGAATAATTTCATGAATAAATTGCACTTGATTTACTAGTTCACAGAAAAGGTCTAAAAATTAGTATTTGAAATCACTTTAAACACAGAATCTATCAAACCACGGAACAATAATCGAGTTGACCTAATTAGAACTTGTAACTATAAGCAGCCTGTAACATGTTCTTATCTTGACATGGGGGGACCAAGTAATCTCCTAAGTGCTGGCTCATCTGCATCAAACTTTTTCTGAGACCTGGAAGGAACTCCCCTGCAGCAGCCACCTGCTTACTTTAGATGTCAGACTATTCCGAATTTAGCTTCTTGTGCTTTCTGCATCTGCATGAAGAGCAGCTTCTGTGTGCTGCCCATGAACTGGACCATGAAAGGTCCTCAGCAAATTGCACAGCCCTTTGTGGGAGCAGTTTTGTCTGTAGCTGCTAGTTAGCCTTTATGTGTGGCTGCCACTTGTATTGATACTTCTGCTTGCTTTTAGTACTCATTCAGGACTGTAATCTTTTAAATACAGGACAAAAATTGTTTCTGCAGATATTTTTAAAACTTGTAAGACTGGCTGTGGAGCAGATCCCTTCAGTGATGCTGAGGAGTGCAGCACTCGTGATCCACATTTAAGCACCAAGTGCAGGGAAAACGTTGCCAAAAGAGATGTAACTGCTTGGGGCAAGGAAATTGTGCCTCTCTGACATACTAAAATTAAGTCAATCGTGCAGCTGTTGAGACGGGAGGGAATGGTTGATGTAATTTATTTGGATTTAAAAATTAAAAAGTCCTTATGAAAATATCCCCACTAAGAAGCCATTAAGGCAAACGAGTTTTAAAGAAGTGAGAGCTGAAGTAGTTGTGCATTAGAAACTAAGAGGTAGAGCAGGATTAAATGTCCAAGTTTTGGAGCAAGGCAAAAGGCTAATGGTGTAGTGCCCCAACTCTCCACTCAGCTGGTGCAATCTGAAAATGGGGATGAGGGTGCCATCAGAGAGGTGGCACTGTTTGCTGTTCACAGAGAATTACCTCAGTTAATCAGAACTAGGGAAGATTGTGACTGACCTGGGTTAACAAAGGGAATAAATGGGCAGTGTGATGCAGATGAAGTGCAATGCTGACAAATGCAAGGTTGGGCACACGTTCAAGGGAATAATTGGAAGTATTTGTAGGCTTTGCAGGGCTTTAAATTAACCATAACTATTTAGGTCACTGTTTACTCTGATCAGCCTAGTGGAATAGTGTGTTGTGAAGGGATCCTGTGAAAACAAAACATGATGTGAGACCATGGGGGCCAGCAGGAGCACAGAATAGAAAGTACAACTCCCATCCATAAATCAACATGGGCAATTCACCCATAATTTTGTTCTTGCCCTATCTCTTAAACCATACTGATGAAAAGTAATTCTGGAGACTGGCAACTAAATGATTAGAGAGATGGAGGAGGTTGAAAACAAGGGTTTGTTTAGAAAGAAAAGTAATAAGATTCAAATGGGAAGTATTTTAAACAATGAGTGGTGTGAAGAATACAAGCTAAGAAGCTTCTATTTATATTGCTAATGCAAAAAAAAAAAAAAAGGCAGCAAAGAGGTATATTTAAAGAGAATTAAAATGAATTATTTTCATGAAAACCTCATTAACCTTTGGGAATTACTCTGTTAAGCAATCATGGAGGCCGAATGTTCAAAAGCATTATGTTATTTTAAAACAATTCTTATGCTGCAAGAGGGCTGGAACAGTTATTCCAGATAGCTGTTCAATGCTATCTGCAGAGATCCTGCTGCTCCATTAGAAAAGCCCATACAGGTACTAACCTGCTGCCTTCTCTTTGGGAATCAGAGCTTTTAACAACGAGCAGTGTTGTTTTGGGGCTCAGTGATGGTTTTGTGCTGTCTAAACGTTGAACTCTTTGGCAGTGCAGAGCCCACACTGTGCCAGGGCTCCCACTCCAAAGTACAAAAGGGGGTGCACACCCAGGGAAGAAATGGCTCAGGTCACAGGCTGTGCTGTAGAAGAATTTTCTTTATGAAACTCCCTATGGTGAGTGCAATTTTTGCCCCTGGGATCCTGAGGGATGACTGCAGCACGGTGCATTGCATGGCATGGTCCTTTAAAGCCTCCTTGCTGCTGAGTTCGAGTTAGGAAAGCTCGTGTGCTCTGCAGGAGCATCTCCAAGCACTCAGGCTGCACCGTGGTGGGAGCTGTTCCCAGGCCAGGAGCTTTGATGGGGAGCGGCTGAGATTAATGATGACATAATACACTGAGAGGAGATATTAATGCTCTTAGGCATGAATTAATGAAATACCAGTGAGAATTTATCCTGCATGAATAAAGGGATTTGGAAGTTGTTTGTTCTAAAAACCGCAGGAAGATCTTCCTGGACAAGCCCCAAAGGCTGTGTTGTGATAGTCAGGGTCCCAGTGACCCCTTCCTGCAGCCCTTTGGCAGAGCCAGATGGTTGAGCTGGAGCCATCAACGCAATTCCTACTAATGTACCAAGTGTTTGTATAAATGAGACACGTGGATATGTCGTTTCCAGGGCTGTGACAGTGATAATTTTTATCTCCCCCTCAGTGCAAAGCTGGATTCCAAGCTGTGGTGTCATTGTGGAGCAGAGCCTCAGCATGCCAGTGGCATCCACAAATCCGGGTCCTGAGCTCACAGTGGTCACACAGCCAGAGCCTGCCTTGCTGCCGTGGTAGCCGTGCTCTTCATCAGCGTGGAGGGGGATGGTTGATTGATATTTAACAAAAATATCGAGGTAAGCTTTACTGTGACCTCCCTGGTGTGTCTTTGCAGGGTTACTGAGGTGGAACTGAAAAATTAACTGTATCCCATCATTTTTCATTCCTCACTGTCCCCTAGAATGAATGAATTTAAAATGTTGTATAGATGTATGTATATATAATCATCTTCCTGTAGCTTCTCTTGATTTAAAAAGTAATTTTATTCAGGGATAAAACTTTACACTATGATATGTTGCCATATAATCAAGTCTAGAAGTTTTGTTTTGAGGCAAAGTGGGATAACAACAGTTGCTCTCTTAACGTCTGTTCTGAGCAGTTAAAAAAAACTTTCCTTAAAAATTAGGACATGAAATATGACACATATGTTATCCATAACTTATGGCAATTTGAAATACCCTTTATTGCCTACATAAGTGAATATATGTAAACTTTATTTAGTAATTTCATTTCAAATTTAAAAGAAGCAAAGGTGTATTGTAGAATTCACAGATAAAGGTTAATTTAAACTATAAAGTTATTACCAGTGTTGCATTTCTTCATGTTATGGTTCACTTATGTAGAATTGAGATGTATTTTATATTAAACAATGCATAGCACCATTATACAACAGTTCACTAAATGCACATCCCGTTCAATCTTTTGTAGGAATTAAATATAACTGGACTGAAGTTACAAGGAAGAATTGAAGTGAGCCAGTAGGGTTAACACTGATAGTAACAGGAGACAGATAAGTAGCCATAAGAAAATTACAGCTCTTCTGAAAGACAGTGCCTAAAATAGCAGCATATCCTTGGCACCATCATAGGAACTGGTTAACTGCTGACCCTGAAGGAACACTTGTTTCCATTATTCCTGCTGTCATTATTTCGCTATTCTTGAACTCTTCCTCTGAATTCTTCTGTCCTTCTGATCCCAAGATGGCAGGAATGTGAGAACATAAAGAAATTACAATAAGCTGTCAGCTATATAATTATACTGTAACCTACTACACCGAGAAGTTACACCAACAGAAGTTTGGCAGTGTATTGGCTGCTAGCTAAACACAGGACTCTCACAGCTCAACATTAAAGAAAAAAAAAAACCAGGCTCACTAAAAAGCAACATCTGCATTACAAAGAAGCTAACAAAAGAATTCCCTCATGGTACTTAGGTTCAGCTGCTTCATCTTAGGTTCATCAGCTACATTTTCTTGCTTTGTGAATACTTATTACATTTGCAATTTATATATATTTATTTAAGATCACAACACTACAAACCTTTCTCCAGTCTGTAGTTTTGCCACCTTTAGTTAGACACAAAGGAGTGCTTGCTTGAACTAGGGCTGAAGATTCCGAAGAAAGTTGGTGATGTTATTAGGTCATGTGTACTGTAATTACTTGAGCACCACAATTTTTAAATCCTTTCCTAGGTAGAAGGCAGCAAGTATGCTTTTAAGTTGTCAGACAGACTAAGGGAATCATTTTTGCTCCAAGGAGTCTGCTGTGTAGCCTGAATCAGAACAGAGTCCTGTTTCGTAGAGACTGCAGATTGTCAAGCATCTCTACTAAACAGAAGCAAACCATTACTGATTAAATTTTAAATGCAGTAACTTTAAAGTGTTGAGGAACTTACTTACTGGCAAGAGTTACCAGTAAGGCTGATGGTGAAGATGCCTTTTTCAAGAACCATCACTACAGTGTCACAGTCCTGATTACAGGTGATATATTGAGATTACCTTAACCCCATGGGTCCACCTCAACCTGGACTTTTTATTTTTTTTACAGAGCCTGAACTTTCTCCAGAGCAGGAAGCCTTGCCGAAAACATTCTTCTGGAATCGATACTTCTTCAAAATGCACGGACTGACTGACTTCCCAAATGGACTTTATATATTCCAGTGCATTAGAAGGTAACAATACAGCTTTCAAGTGAATTTTTACTGTTACCACACAGAGAGGCACAGTGGTCACACGTGGCCTTGGCCTCTGTGATGGTGGGGTGTTGATTAATTTGAGAAGAACACAACTTTGGAAGTGGTGACAGATGGAGTTCTTGGTGTTGTCTTTGAGAGGCCCTCGATGGGAGGGACGAAAGAGGCTTGGGAATCAACACAACAAAGGCTTCCAATTTTGCCACTGATTTGTAGGTAACATCTTGGGCATCAGCTGCCTTCTGCAGTTGGCCAGTCTGGTAAAAACAGGGACACTCATCCTTATTTATCTAAGGCAAACCAGCGCTGTGATGGGTGGATTATTTAGATAGCACTGGCAGTGCTAGCCAAATGCTGCTTATTCATGTTTTCCCCACTGCAACAATGTATCTTCATCACTAATAATTAACTGCTAATTAATATGATAGCGGCATTTACCACCTTATTTTCAATTTCAGTACAGATGCCTTTTTAAAAGCTATGTAAATATATGAAATTACAGTACATTTTCCTAATGACCCTGCCATGTCTGAGTTTGATCCTATTCAATGGTGACTAAAGAATAGTGAAGATGACTTCTCTTCTGTAGAGCCATAGACAGTTTCTGTTGAGTTCTTGACACTTAAATCATGAAACCTAAAGAAGCCATTGTAGGCAGGATACATCTGGGCTGAAGGACTGCTGATGCCAATTATGCTTCATACATAATAATGCACATTTTACCTATTTGGAAAAAAAATTCACATTTATTTACTGTCAAACAGGTGTTAAACTTTACACTGGATATTAGTGATGGGCTCATTATTAACAGGTTTACACAAAGGGATGAAAAAAAGCAGAATTTTGCTGAAACAATTTACATTTCATTAGATTTTTATCATAAAATAAATTAATTACTAAATATAGGCAGAAGGAATATGGAAGAGTAATAGTTATGTTTTATTTATTTTTTTTAAAGGACAGGCACCTTTTATTCATGAGAAAGCTTGTGAGAAGTGTCCAGTGTCCCCCTTACCCCCCAACCCTGATTGATTAAAGAATGAACAGGGAACTGAGTTACAATCTTTGTTAGCTATACCAAATTTGTGCAAGGCTTGGCATAATTGGCTTCTAAAACAATTTCCTCCCCGAATTACGGTTTTTTTTGGCAATAAAAATTCAAAACTTAAGAATAAAAACTAACTTGTCAAAGCAGAACACTGTTTACAGTGAAAAATAAGTGAAAACGGGTAGAACTTGCATTTTAAACATACTACTGTACTATGAACAGTGTAAGAAAAACAGCTTATAACGTCTGTGCAACCAAGAGCTTCTCACAATATTTTCTTCAAACTCTTTAAAATTATCTTTTAATGACAATTATATTTCAGCTGGACACAAATGTATTTATTTTACCCTAGCAATAGAACAAAATATAATTTCTTTAGCCATTTTTTTCATGAGAACGGTTCATTGTACAGTTGAGGAAATATATGAAATAAGGCCTGTGGCTTGATTGCTAGTGGTTAGACATGTATTCAATCTTTGCCCTAATGGAAAAGATCTGCAGTGAACTGCAAACTGATGCAGAATATCTCTCCTGCTTTTGCAAGTCTTGTCAGGAATAGTAAGGTACAGTAAATTTGTCCCACAGGATTTTAAAGCCTACGCCTTGTATATAATACAATGTAGGCCTAGGAAAAAAAAAAACTGGTGCAGCCATATTTACAAATTTAGTTCACAAACTGCTGCAGTAAAATGGCTGGAAAATGTTTATTTCTCTCTTTTTTTTTTTTTTTTTTTTTCACAATTTTGTTAAATTCAGCAGCAGAAGATATCTTAAATACCTTGTTGGTATTTCTTTTCTTTGTAACAAATAATTCATCTTAGTATACTCTGTGTATATACAAAGTTTTTGTTTTATAAAAATTCACAGAACTGTGAGGTCCAGTCATCTCCGTTACTGGAGAACCACAGGGTCAACAGAATTGTCTCTTCAAGCAGATATGAGGGAGCCTGCACGGGGCAAAGTAAGTCCTTTTTAATACTTGAACGTGGCCTTTAATATTTCTTTGCTACACTATTAAAGGCTTGTCACTAGTTGCATTTGTCCTTCTCTAACATCTCCTTCTGGAATACATCCTTCCTTGTTGATGGGGATGATATAGCCGTCGCTGTTACCCCTGCTGATCTGATAGTACATCTGGAGCTGGTGGCCAGCTCCCAGGTTTGGCATGCTCTTGTAGTAAATGTCCTCGTTTTCACTCCTCCTGGAGGGAGAGAGGTCCTCCTCGCCGTCGGGGCTGCTCTCTGGGTAGGGAGAGTCTCTGAGGTTGGGCATGCTCGTGTAGAGGGAGTCTCTGTTGGGGGACTGCAGGTGCTCGTCGGCCTCGGCCGTCAGCTGGGACACGTAGCTGTCCGTTCCCTCGGGCTTCACTTTCTTCTGGGGCTGGTACAGAAGGGAGTGAGTCCGCTGGGGGATGAGGGGGGCCTCGAGCTCTTTGTGGTGCAGCTCCAGCCCGGGGGTGTCGCTGTGCATCAAAGAGGAGGCGTCGGCCACGATGGCGTCGTCCTCGCTGCTGCTCCCGCCCATCGCCTTGGCCGGCAGCGCCCGCTCCAGGTTGTGGTTCTTGCTGCTGCCCCGCAGGTTGTTGTGCACTAACTCTGAAATGATCATTTTCTCAAAAGCAGTATCATTCAGGCTTAGTCCACAGTCCACGACTTGCACGCTGTCGTTGTAGTCTCCGTTGCGCAACGAGTAGCTGTTGTTGAAATTACCATTTAGCGGTAGAGTATCCATGGCACTTGTATCCCTGGCATTGTTCAGTGAATGTCCTGCAACGGAAAAGGACAGCTCTGGTTACTGCCTGACACGCTTTCATCAGTTATTTGTTTTTTTCTCTTTTCAACACAGTTCTTTAATGTAGTTCAGGACAAAGTTGTACTTGGAAGTAAAACTTGAGGAAAGTTAGGTTATTGAACATTCCCAAATGTAAACTGCTGCACACCTTATAGGAAAGATGCATTCTAAAAATACTAATGTGTGTTTCCTGTGGGGAATAGTGGCATTTTAATTTCTAAATTTAGTGTCAATTCTGTGACTTTTCCACCAGGAACTGTTCACTCCATGCCCTTGCATATGTAATGCAAAGCAATTCATTTGGAAACATCTATGTTTCGAAGTACACCACCATGATTTAGAAAAAGAAAATTAACAGAATTTGTCCTAAACGACACTAAATTAAAAAGGAATTAGATCACAGACATAACTGAAGGTAAATGTACAACATAAACCCACATAACTGGCAAGCAACTACTTTAACAACATTTCTAACATTTTTTCCTGTTTTTTTTTTTTTTTTTTTGAGATGAAGTAAAGAAAAGAATGAAAAAAAATGGATAAATACAAAGAATTTATGTTAAACAAGGACAGCCATCTTTCACACTACAGGGACCAGGGCCCACAAGCACCATCCAACAACACGATAGACAGCAGGTGGAATGACTCACTTTGGACAACTCACATCATGTCTGTCTGCTCAGGCTATCTGGCCTAAGAGTAGCTGATATATAAAAGAAAGTAAAATGATTTATTGTAACATGATGAAGAATTACTGAGCTTCTCAGCAACTTAGTCAGAGCAAGGGTTCAGCAAATTAGATTACTAAGCAATAACAGCTTTTCTTTTCCCATTTAATGTAATTTTTTTGCACTAATATTCTGTCTGCCAACAGTGGCCCCAGGCCCCTAAAGGTCAGAGTTTGCCTGCAGTCTGCATCAGTCACAGTGACAGCGCTGAATGAACCAGGATAGTTAATTAAGAGCTAGGCCCACAGTTAACCATGGGCATGGAAGTCAAATGCAGAAATGTTAGGGATTTCTGTAAGTATGGGTCACAGAAATTAAACCAAAGAATAAATATTAGTTGTGGAATGGGAGGAGGAAATCAGCCACGGCTGATATCTCATAGCTGTTGGAGGAATGACAGATTGGGTAAGTCTGCTGAAAACATGAAAAGGAGTTTAAGGGGGGGAGAAATGAAGTCTTATGATGATTAAAGGTCTTTATGCTTTTGGGTTTGGCTTTTTTTTTTTTTTTTTTTTTTTTTTTTTTTTTGGTAACTCGGAAAGGTTTTCCTATAGACACAAAGACATGTAAACTATGACAGCACAGTGCTTCCCAAGCAAAGGAAAAAAAAAAGGAAAAAAAAAAAAAAAAAAAAAAAAAAAAAAAAAAAAAAAAAAAAAAAAAAAAAAAAAAAAAAAAAAAAAAAAAAAAGAGAGAAAAAGCTTTGCAAGAAATTAAACAGTCTGAACCATGGAAGTCAGATGGTTAGAGCATTCCTAGAAAATCACTTTATCTACAGATATGTCTGGAAATAAAGAAAGAATGAAGTGACTTTACTGAAATGAGACTGACCACTGTGAGGCTGCTGCATAATATGCAAGGCTTGGAGGAGTATAAGAGAAAAGTTTTTTTGAAAAAGATTATATGTTTTTTTCCCATTTTTTTTTTGTTCATTTGTTTGTTTTTTTTAAATAATTAAAGCTGCAGCTTATCCTAGAAAATTCAGTCTTTTCTGGAAATATTGTTTTCAATTAAAAAGTAATTGCATTTTCTCATGAAAAGATTTTTGTCTTCTTTAACTTCAAAAAATGGAGTAATAATTTCCAAATAAATTTTGAGCAATTTGCAAGTCATTTTGCATTTGTGTTATTGATAAGTCTTCTCCATGTGCACTGATTTAAACGGTGATGAGGGTTGTTTGAAAGGTCTCTTTAAGCTCTGATTAAACAACTTTGTAGTTTTGCAATTTCATGTATGTTCCAGGATTTTTCTTGCTATGAATTTAGCTGCAAAGAACATATGGCATTTATTAAAGTAGACAACTCATGGACCACATGCTGGATTCATTTCCCTCATGAAAGTGATTTAATTCTGTAATTTTAATTTTCTTTTTCTCTGCTAAACAGATATCAAAATATATCTGATAATCCAAAATGAGTTTTCTGTGATATACTGCAGAGTTAAGCAAGCTAGAATATATTCAAATTGGTCTGAGGAGGCAAATTTTGTTGCCCATGATCAGGTAATTAATTTGAAATCTTTCCATAGCCTGTAGCAAGATTACTGTAGGAATATAAAAATAGAAGTAAATTGTTAAGCATTTCGGCATGACACCGCTTTGGCTTTAAGCAGCAAATTATTTCAGCATTGCATGGCTTGTGTTACCAATAGGGTTTGCTACAGACCTCGTGTCCATTCCCAAAAAAGCAGTATGCAAGTACTTTTTGAATGGGGAAACATTTCGTTTGCAAATTGTGAACCACTTGCCCGCTGAGTCTACTTCATGACCGCTAGTTATGTTTTAATTGTGCCCATTAAAAATCATGCTGAAAAAATTTACATTTGATAGGCAAAGTTAAGTTTTACTCCCATACTTGTCTCTCTGTAGGTTGCTAGAGGAAAGCATAAGGAAAGTAAGAAAACAAGAGAATGAAAATAGAAACTACAGTTCAGTTAAAAAGGAAACTTCAAATAAAAAACTGGAAACAAGGTTTTTATATGAGCTCTTTCTCAAAGATTTGTCATTCCAGTTACACTAAAGTGATGTTATGACTCATCAAACAGTATCTGCAAAGATATTTACTGGTGAGTTGCACCATCATTAAAAAAAGCAAGTAGATAATGTAACAACAAAACATTAGGTAGGTAAGCGATGACACCCTTTATTCCTTCAGAACTAAACTGTTCTAACTGGTAATCTCAAGATTTTCCTACAGGAAAATGATCTCCCATAAAGCTGCACTATACTATAGTTTAGATCTGTTTGATGCTGGATACAGTTTTCTACACTGGGGTATCCAAAGGTGCCAAGATGCCTCGTGCTTTAGCATTTAATCTGTTCCAGAAGAAGGATTTTCTCAACAAGCTTTTAGAGTCAACCTTATAGTGCATAGACATGATACCTCTAAGTGATAAATATCTTGAAGATGGGCTCTCGGACCATGTGGTGTCAGTCCTGTAATAGTATATTAAGATTTATGCCACCTGTGTTAAAGACATGGATAATTACTGGTAAATCCTGTTAGGGCAAAGGCATTACTATAATATAGTGCAGTTTTACAAGCTGACATTGGCAATACTGGATCTCCCCAGGGGACAGAAATTCACACACTACGGCTGGGGCATTGCAACAACTCCAGTTTCTGTCTAGGGAGGAGAGGGAGCCAAGAAAAGCAGTTTATTCAGGAAGGATAAGCACACCTGGTGAGTTAAAGACGGGAGCTGAAGGGGCATTACATACAACTGTTTCAGCGAGCAATGTGTTATAGGGGTTGTTAGTGCCGTGTGGTCGAAGAAGAGGGTTTGTTAGTAGGTAATTGCCAGTCATTCCTAAAGCAAAAGAAACAGAGAAAAAAAAAAAAAAGTCAGTTCTTTAATTTTAGTCTGACAGTTTCAATAAAGAGTATTTTTTTATTCATCATGAATCATGTAGGACTTGTCAAATGTAATTCAGCTGAAAATTTCTGGATGTGCTTTAGCTATGTATTTGAGATGGGAGCAGGAAAACACGGTTAGATTCCAGTAATTCACAGGTGCTGCCCAAATCCCCAAAGTAAACATCGAGTGAAAGTGATATTTACTGATGTATACAAAATCAGCTACACCAGAATAGCAATTAAATGGGTAGAGATGGAGGAACCACAGAAAGCTACCAGAACTTTAACAACTTCTGTCCAGAAGGGAGAGAACTGAATTTCTCAGACTGAAAAACCTCTTATGACAGGATCAGAGCAGTTATTCATTTATTAAAAACACACAGAGACAGGAAGGGAGTTGCTGGTTTCAAACGGACAGTGGATGATAAACTGCAAGAAGCATATCTTAGTATATGCAGAAGTATGCATGCTGAGGGGAAAGCAAAATATTTGCTCTAAGAAATCAGAGCATTCTACATTTTCTCCTGGGACATTCATGCTGCAAACTTATCTGCCAGGTTTTAGAAAAAAAAAAAACAACTTCCTCGAATGACAAATTTCTTTAACAATCAGTTTACAAACAATGTAAGACAAAGCAAAATAACACGTGAACAGATTTTTTTAAACCCATTTTACACGTTAATGCAACACCATTGAAACAACCCTTGGAATAATTAGAAGAAAAACCAACGTATTTTGAGAAACTATTAAAGAGTCAATTAATCTCTGATTTCCAGCTACTACAAGAAAAATGGATTGGAATAATGACCAAAAAAAGCCACACACGAAAGGCTGTGTTTAAAAAATTATTTTAAACTTTTGAATAAGGCAAGATTTCACTTTATATTGTATTGCACAGGGTCAGAGTATTACAGACCCAAGGCCAACTAAAGAGACAGCTATATCTTTATGGTAGGGATATTTTTGGGGGGGCAAGGAATGATAGTATATATTCCAAATATTAATGCTTTTGTACTACTTATTAGCAGAATACTTAGTAGCAGAAGTCAGCAGAAATTTCTGAGATTCCAAGAATTACTGTCTGGCTATGCTAAACTTATTTTAAAGTCTGTACCAGTAATCTACTAAAAAGCTTTTATCACAGCTTTTTTCAGTTGTAATGTACTTCTTCCTAAAAATACTAACTGAAATATATTTCGCTTGTAATTTATAGCTAAGAATTTTTTCAATCCAAATTTTTTTACCACCTCTAAAAGCTTGATTTTTTTATTTTAAAGGAAAAATTACACTTGCCATTAATTATTAGACTACTCTTATAAGTGTGTATCACTGAGACAGTGGCAATCTTATAAGTGAAAAGAGCTGATATCAATTTTTGTAATCACTGGAACTGAGAACAGGGAAAAGCTTTCAGGACCTCAGCTCAACTCTGCATTGACTCAGGGTGTAAAACCTCAAATTAGGGTGAAAAACCTAAACATTTATAGCATGTATTTATGGGATTTTAATAAGGCATCAACTTCTTTCTTGGACATGAAAAATACACATTTTCTACTTAATTTTTGCCAGAGGAACGTGCAAGGCCCATAGTGGGGTGGGGGAGCAGTGAGACACACAGGAAGGGACAAGCTGTCTGGGTTAATACCCTTGTTTTCTAACTGATCTCAAAGTCTATTTGAGTGGAGAAGTTTCGAGGGTTTGACTTCTCTGTGCCTGAAAATCTGGATTCTATCCCATGTTACAGATATGCTGCTCTTTGAAACAGAAAAGATAAATGCTTTACAGACATCTTTTGCATAGAAATGATATCAATTAGATTTCACTGGGAAAATTTCTGCACCTAAAAATCAGTCAAATACGCATTAAAATGTTACTGCACTCATATTTCTGTTTCAGATTTAACCTATAAAGGTTAGGAAAGATTTAAAATTATGATCTTGCTTTTAAGCTAAATTATTGATGAAACTTATTTAAACACATTGCCATGAATGGAGGAATTCAGCTTCTATAGCAGGGCCAGCTGAGGGAACATGGTTTTTAAAAAGTGCTGGTGGATGACTTTAAAACTTGGCTTTTAGAGAACATTTGTTCCAGATTTTTTTTTTTTTTTTTTTGGAAAACATTCTTTTCAATTCTTCTATGCTAAGAGATATAAAATCTGTATAAAATTTAAGGATTCTAAAACTGAAATGTTCCCAGTGACTGACCTTGATTAAGAGTTGAAGTGCTGTTGATGTCACCTGAGATAAAAGACGATTCAGATTGTTTTCTCACAGTGTCGTTCCACATCCTCCTTATCCGACTCTGTTAACATAAAGCAGGGAGACAAAAGCAGAGTGAGTTATGAAAAGATTTTTTCCTGCTCACGTGCAATTATGTAGAATATTTGTGTTTATTTTGGCCTAAAGTAACACATTCTTCTAGCACATAGTGAAAATTCCTTCTTATTTTATTAAAACTCTAATTTATTAAACTTCATTCAGATGAAACATGATGGTATAAACCTTCCTATAAACCAGCCCCTAATTACAAAAAAAAGGAAAAAAAAGGTGCTTGTATTAGACCAGAGTAAAAGGTAACATTTAAAAAGAAATAATTCTACTGTGCAGAAGTCCATATTTGCCATCTAAATGATAATAATGAGAAGACAATTAGTCCTTCTGAGTGGAACACATCTCAGCAGGCTTTTAATAAATAAATTTAACGAAAAGATGCTGTCCAAGTCTTTGTCACCTGCGTGCCAGAGGAGTAGCGAGCGCTGGTCCTGGTTGTGGATGCCTTCACTGAGCTGTGGGGGCTCTCGGTGGGCAGCCCCCCGCAGCAGTAGGAGTGTCGGAAGCATTTGCCATACTCCTTCCGAACCTGCGGGGGGGAAACAAAACCGTCAGTGTTCGGGGTCTCTGCTGGCAAAAACACAGCAACCCTGCACTCAGACCACTCACTCTTCCAGTAAATGGATAATTCTTGTCTGTCAGATTGTTGGCTGGTACCAAAACCACATCCTCCCCCCTACTCGGACTTCTGAACCAGTTCTTTCTGAGCTCCCCACTCGAGACAGAGACCCCAGCTCCTGGCAGTGTCCCAGAGTGCCAGTGGGAACCTAAAGGATGGGAATGAAACAGCTTCCACTTACAGCACCAGAACATACAACTGCCACTGCTAAGTTTGTTGAACCCAGAAATTCGAATATGCCTATGTATGTGATTTTTTTTTTTTTTTCCTGACAGAGCAATAAAACTAATTAATGATTCCAGTGTTTGGCCTGCATTTATTCACCTTCTGTTCCCAGTGACCTCCTGGAAACTTTCGTTTTGTTATATGTGTGTTAATGACTGCCAAGAAAGTAATCAGGATTAATTTACAGAGCAGTTAATTCTCTCATATTCAGTGACTGCTACACTGACTACCATTTTCAGGTAACAACAGGGGAGCATGTGCACATCTCAGCAGTGTGACAGCATCAGTGGATAAAATTTGGATAGATATGTAAGCCTAAATTCATAAATCTTCCATCAGATAGGTGGGAATTTAAGTGTCTCTTCTACATCAGTGAGACTCATGAGTTTCTGTGAAAAGCAGGATTTCAGCTGAGAATTCTGCCTGACCTATGAATATATAACACAGAAAGTTATGGGTATGCAGAAGGGGGAGAGGGGAAAATGAAAGTTAATTGTGTGGATTTACATATGTAATGTGCTGTTTTCAACATTACAGGAGTTTTACTCGTGGAATACACACTGTGATGTTTCTGTAAAGCACAAGGTTGAAGAAAATTTGAATAATTTGTGCCTTAACTTCAAGCCAGCCACAGTAACTCACCTTTTTATAAAAATAGATGGTACATATTATAAGTCAACCTCTATCTATATCAGCACAAAAGACACATAAAAAATGAAAACAGAAATGAAACAACTCAGAATTCTAATTTTCAACCCTGTAGTCTGAAAAACATAGGTCTATATTTATCATCACTAGATGGTATAACACCTAAAAAAAAATACATTCCTGAACACTAATGGATACTAAATGCTCCAAACCACTACACAGTAGAGACAATAGCAATCAAAACTGTATTTTTACCGAAATACCACCCTCCAGGGCTGGTTTTGCCTAATGCCTGTATTGCAGTGAATGTACATTATCTGTCAGGACTGTGCATTCCACTGTCATTATTTCTAAATTATAGCTTGTTGAAAACTGATGGAAGCAACAGCACTATCATCTCGTCAGAACTGGAAACATAATAGTTTTCACTTCCACAATTCTATTTCTCTGTTCAATTTAGTGACCAACTAGTAATAACAGAATAAAAAGACTACATTAGCTATGCAGACAGAGGATGGGACAACATCCAGTCAAAGGCAGCGACACCTGAAAATCTTAAATGGCAGCTTTAACATTCTTTCAGGTATAAATCTTATTGCTCTAGGTTATGCTTTTTCACACTCGACTGGTATTTTAATATTCCTTTTTGCTGACTCCACTTTATATAAAAACAATGCACAGCTGGAAAAAGAAATAAAAAAGGAATCTGTTTTTTATTTTTGAGTCCAACACTAATACAAAAGGGGAAACATTATATGAAACCCTAATCTAGAAATTATTTGCACTTTGAGAATGTTTGCACTTTCTTCCCCATCTTCATTTCTTAGGCTCCATCTCCTCTCTAAGTGTGCTTTTGTTCTCCCAAAATGAGAGGAGTGCCATGTTCGTCTGGATAAAATTCTTCCTGTCTACCAGATTTGCTAAAACATGCCTGAATGCCGTTGTCTGCACTAACTTTAGAGAGGCTGATACTTGTTAAGAGCTGGAACAGTTGAAAACGTGCAAGAATATGTTTTTTGTACTTCCACAGCAATGCTTTATCCAATGGTCTCATTATAAATATCTGTTAATTATGTCTCTGGTGAGCTAATTATAATGGGAGTTAATAATTGCTAGGTCTCCAGCCTAAAATTGGTAAAAAAAATTTAGAATCTAAATATTGAAAATAAGGTATTTCCAAATGTAGGATGTCCTGCATTTCACGGTAAGTTTTTTTGGGTGGGGTTTTTGACATTTACCCTTCCTCTCAACTCTCATTACTTTCATTTGTCCTGCCTTCTAACCCAGGCTGGCAGCTTTTTTCATTCACTCTTCCTAAAAGCATCCCTAAGGCACCCTTGGAAGCAGTCTCCATCCCCTGGGGAACAGAAGGGGTGCAGGGAACCCCAAAAGAATCCTTCTCTCTTGTTTGTTCCTCTCTCCTCTGCAAGCTTTCTCTCTCTCTCCATCAGATCTGCTCATTCTGGACCCTTCTGCTGAAGGGGAGCAGAACTAGTTTAGCTCATCCCCTTCACGAGGGAGGCTCTTGCCAGGGGATTCCAGTTTTTCCAGTTAAAAGAACAAAGCTGCTGGGATTTCTGGGGGAGGGAAACTCTTGGAAAAAAAAGTAGTCATGATGGCATCTTCTCCATCTTTAGAGAACTATTCCTGTTAGTGGCTGTCTAGCATTAATGACTACTTTTTTCTTCGGGTGTGCTGAAGTTCGTAATAAAATTAATTTTTACATCTCACTTAATTTCCTAATGAATGAGCAGAGAAAGTACCATCCCTGCCTATCACCTGTAGCTTTATGTTGCAGCTTAATGGGATCTCAGGAGAGGTTCTCTGCCTTGATCTGAGGAAAGGAGAGTGTTTCCAGGCTGAGACTGTAACTGCTCCTTTGTTTGCAGCCCTGCAGCAAAGGCAGGACTTGTTTCACGGGGGCAGAAAAGGCTTTTGGCTGTAAGTTCAGACTAACACATATCACATCACCAGTGTTAAACAGCACATTTTCTACAGTGCTTTTCTTCACAAAGCCTCAACACTTTTCAAGGCCAGGTTGGAAATGCTGCATCCATGTTAAACCTGCCTGGGCACAGAGCAGGTTTATGACTCCCACAAGCACATACAGCAAGAACTGCTTTGGAGTCCTAGTCCCCTCCCCAAATTAATTCAAAATGCTGCAGTTCTTGACATGGCTATTTTTCGTCTATTTTTTAAGAATTACATCTGTGGCTGTGGTAACTTACTTTCTTTTGGAGGGCACAATGAAAGATGAATATAAACATTCCTTGGAAAGCATTAAATACTGTGAAGAGATACGTCATCACAACGGTCCCCTCGTTTATAAACAGCAGGCCAAATGACCATGTTAGGCCAAGGAGGCACAGGAGAGCAAATGCACCCAGGACCCAGGATCTGGAAAAGAAAATTAATTTTAGTAACGTTACTTAGGAGAACGCACATCGCCAAATCCAATATTAACATTTCAGTTCCTGCAGTTGACTTTTACTAGTCTCATATTCAAATGTAAAACTTCCTTGGGTTTAACCTTTTGTCTATTAAAGAAAGAACAATTCCATTTAGCATTCTTAGTCTCCAGTGAAAACAGCAAGAGTAGATATAACCTTTTTTTTCTTTCTCAAGAACAGCACAGGATGTCAAAACTATTTTGAAATGCAGAAGTATAGCACAAACCCCAGCTACTCCACTGCCTTATCTGCTTTTAGAGAAGAGATTGATAAATCTGGCTTAGGCACTAATCACAGCATAGATTTTAAACAGCGGTGCTGCCATATGACACCAAATAATGTCACCCAAATGCACAAAGGTTAAACAGCAGATTAAAAGCCCAGAGCCCCAATCTTTAATGCTCCGATAAACTCAGCTAAACCGAAGCTGGATGGTCTAACCTCTGCATGGAGAAACCCTGCTGAAATGCGACAAAAATATGGATACTGCTTTACAGAATAATCCCAAAAAGATTCCATCATGAACAGGTTAAGGAAAAGGAGTTGTAGCGAACGGCACAGAATGAAAGGGAAAGGGAATTTAGTCAGTGAATTCCACATCTAACTAATGATCTTACTTGATAAATGGCTTATTATCTTCATAGCTAGAAAGCATTATAAGCAGAAAAGAGAAACAAAATTATTAGACAGAATTGAAACAGAAATTAATAAGAGCATTTTTAATTGTCTATAAAAATTAGTCAAAATTAGGAAATTCAAAATGCAGAGGCAAGCAATTTAAAATTATAAAGGCATATAATAGTTAAAAAGTCTTTAGCAAATCAGGTATCTCAAAAATAGTTAATTAAAATTAAGGGAAATCCACAATATGACCGAGTTTGTAAAGTTAAAAATCATGCTAGAAGTTTGTTAATGTAGGGTTCTATCTTACCCAGGCAAGTCCGTATTATAGTAGCCATCACAAACACGGTAATTACTGGTGTGGATGAGAAGACAGAAAGAGGAAAAGGAAGAAAAGAGAGAGATGCTAAAGATTAGCTCTCTCTCTCATCATGCAACATGCAATGAAGCTGATACTGCCCTGTCTAGCACATCTAGTTCACAAGGTCAGCCTCACTGGAAATCTCCCCTGGCCATTTTCAACATTCACATCTGTAAGACCCTTTCACATCCAACCCTCAGTGTTAGAAAGCTGCACCATCCCTTCAGTGTTGGTAAAACAAAAACCTTCAGTACAATGTAAAGCTACAGAGAATACAGTAAAAAAACTATCTAAAAAGAGTGAAAGCTGCCAAAGCCTTGTTAGTTATATAAAACTTATATTACTGTGCAAAAGGGATACTACAGTACAGCACCATGATAAAGTAAACATTTGTTAAATTAGCATGAAAACAGCAGATAATCTTCAAGTTAACAATAATAATAGAGTCAATTCTCTTGGGAGAACAGGATTACGAGTAGAAACTGCTCAGAATCCCTAAATCAAAAAGTCATTTAACAAAACAAACTTAATATAATCATATCAGCCATGCAAACAGGAACATCGTTTTTGAACTGCATTTTAAATGCAAATGAAATTACTGCAGTGCTGTGGCATTTCCGTGAAACAGTTTCTTGGCACTAGTTCCAGGCTGAAATTATCTAATTTTGACCGGCGTTTGTGACATTACAGCAACAATGTGACGAAAGCAGGATTGGCTCTGTTTGCTTCTAATTGACATCTGCAGTTGCTGGGAGACAATGGCATGTGCTCCTAATGGAGAGTAGCTTTCAATCAGTTCAGCAATCAGAAAATAATCATAGTTCTCATACTTGAACACAAAGCACTTACTTAATGTTTTCCAACCTGCTAGAGTCTGGTTTCAAAGTGTTTGAGTGCTTCACCATTTTGCACAATGTGATCACCAGGAAGATAAGATTCAGCTGTCAAAACAGATAAGAGTGAAATTAAACTACTTCAAGTAATAGGTTGAATAATGATGATGTTACAGGCTAAACAAAAACCCTGTAGTTTATTTTCAAATAAGTACTGAAAGTTGGTAGCTCCATCAGATACAGTCTGTAAAAGGTGACTGCAAATACACACGAGGGGGGAAAGAAGTGTCAGAAGTCCTTGTTTCACTTCACGTTCCCTATTCCCCCCATCATCAGGAGCTCCTGTGCAGCACTTGCCAGCCCCACTCCAGCTCTCTCTTCCAGCATGTTGTGCTCAGCCCCTGCTCACCTCTGCCTGTCACCTCTGGCCCTTCCCCCTCTCACTGATTTCCTCTGAGGGCTGTGGTTACCCCTTTGCTGTGCTGTACTACTTGTCTTTTTAGCACCCCATCCTGCTTTTGAAATGTTCTTCACCTTTGTTGGTTTCTCCCCCCCCCCTTTTTTTTTTTTCCATTCCCTTTTGTTCTCACAAATTCTACTGGGGTCTAGAAGAGAGCTTAAATGTAACTGAAGAAAAAGAAAGAGAAAAAGAAACACTAAGATGTAGCGAACGCATCAATCTGAACAGTGCCACAGACACATGCAGGTGGTGCACCCTCTGACTGCCCTCCTTCCCTTTGTAGTCTGGATCCTGTCACACTGACTGTGTGCCACCTGAAGGACTGTGGTGTCTTATTCTTGTTGTGTCACTCACACTGATAACACCAGGGAAGAGACCGAGGGACATTTTTTTTTGATGGCTTTCCTATTTTGAAACAGAATCACAGATACGAAAGTTAGCGGGTGCCTTTCTCCTCTCGATTTCAAAGCCTGTGAAGAGCACAGCAAGCCAAAGACAAGGATGCCTGCAGAATATGGGCTGAAAAGTGGCCCCCAATTAATCTGAGTAATCAGATTGTTCGTGCAGACAATTCAAACCAAATTGTATCTTTGAAACCAGAAGACACACATCCCTATGTACTGATACAATGGTACCTAAGAAATGACTGAACCAAAAGCTAAGGCAAGATGGGAGAATATGCTTGGACACCCTTAGAACACATATATTAGACAGATTATAACCCTATTTGTATGATCTTCCACATGTATCTGCAGCTGGTTACTGATGGAGAACAATCACACCGAGTCTGGTGGCCTCTGGTTTGAGACAGCTTCAAAATCCTCACAGTTCTGGCACCGTGTTCCTACGGTTGTGCCTCAGTGGTCAGAAACCTCACTCAAAGAAGAGTGATTCCTAATAAAGAGCTGGTCTGGAAAATCTTGAAAAGAGGAGTATTTTGCAGGCTCTGATCAGTCTGTTAATAAGAACATGCATTACAGAAACAATTCCTACTGTTAAGGGCAATCAAGTTATCACTCCTGGTGCTGTCTCAAAACCAGGATGGACAGCATGAACAATTAGGCAGTTCTCAACATCAGAACAGCCTGGCAGCTTTTGACCTTATCAGTCCTCATTGAAAGTAAAATATTTTTGCAATGGTATCTTGGGATTAATAGAAAAAAATGTATATGATGCAGATAACAAAAATAAGCTTTTCTGATTGATTTCAGTTTGTGTTCCAAGAACAGACTGACAATGCTTGACCTTTAAGCAGATGTATGTACATGGTGTAGGTTAAGCATATTTCCATCGCTGCAAAATCTAATAGAAGTGTCAATAATTCATGATCTCGGTCTCCCTTTATGATTCTTACAGGTAGTGTCTAAGCAGATGAGAAACACCACTTCATTATATCATTGTGATCTCTTCCTCTTGTTTAGGTTTCCACTGTGTGGTGTAAGTTCCTTGGGTAGAAAATAAGTGGCTTCTCTCCCTGGCCTTTGCATCCCACAGGACAGGGGCTCTGACTCCGACCCTCAGTCTCGTGCCTGTGCAGGCAGACTTTGGATTTGAGAAAGTTTCTTTACATTTGGTAGCTGACATAACGTGAACTTCTCCAGCCTGCTTAAAAGAAGGCGACTTCACTTTGCTTTTTGTGCAAACAAGCAGATTAAGAGCTAAGACACATGGCCCATACCAATCCTAACATGCAAATCAACTCTGGCTGCAACCTGTGCATCCCTGAGTGCACAATGCAGCTCACAATGGCATTTACAGCACAGCTGGAAGCTAATCCTTGCCTAAGTAGCTACCCTGGAGTACCCTGTATTGTACCAGCAACGTCACTCTTGGATCAAAAACTCGTAGATATGGCTTAGCCCATAAATGACTGCCTTATGAAACGAGAGGGTTTTATCCTCTGACTGACTGTGCAGCTGAAGTGCTGGTTTGACACACGAGAAACAAAAGCTTGTATTATTCACATACTGAGGCTCCTTCAGTGCAGACACGGCCTGGGCCAAGCCCCAGGGTACTGAACAGGTTTTTCAGCTCTGTCTGTGTGTCCTTGCTGCACTGGGGAATAACTGTATGTAGCAGTTTCTTAAGAGACACTTTAATTCTAATTTAGGTACAGACCCACAAAAGCAGCCCACAGAAATAATAATGCTGTATCACAGCAGCTGAAAAAGTCCTTCCAAGTAAAAGGGAAAAATACGTTAAACACAAAGTAACTATGACAACAGAGCATATGATCCTTGTTTCTCCATCACTGTGAAATATTGCATAGTTTTCAGTTTCAGCAGTCAAAAGACCATGGTCTGTCACTTGTTCAAACATGCTGGCATCTCTGTTGCACATGATATCATTATAAAAACCCTATTTTGCCTGCTTACTGATACTGTAACCAAACCTTTCTATAGATGTGCTTTTTGGCTCCCTTTACTGCTTTTCAGCTAGGAACTGATTGTTTTGGAGGAACTCAGGAGTTAAAGACTTTCAGGCATCCTGCCATTTCTTTTTTTTTTTTTTTTTTTTTTTTTTTTTTTTTTTTTTTTGTCAGAAGAAACTAAACAGGGAAGGGAACTTGCTGGAAAATAATTGCTTTTAGAGGGAATAGCTGAATTACTTTTCTTGTTGAGAAATATGTAGGGGAAGAGGAAAACAGAGTTAGGAGTTCTGTATTCATGTACCAATGCTGTACAAGGAAAGCTTTTTCAGCTCTGAGCACCCTGGTCCAAGCTCAGAGCTGAGCCTGTTTTGAGCAGCATCCTCAGATGTCCTGAAGCCCCCTCCAACCTGAATTGTTTCATGACTGCGAGGACTGAACTGTTACTGATCTAAGCAAGTGAATCTGTAGATGTTTTCCAAGCCTGACAGGTGCTCAGGGTAGGACATCCTTCTCTGAGAAGCTTGCAGCACTCTGAGGTCACACAAAGACCCACAGGAATGGCAAGATGGGCTTTTGAGAGCAATCTCGTTAAGAGAAAAATGGGCCTCTGATAGTGATGACTTTCTCATCACTTCATGTAACATAAATAGGGAGTGACTGGCTGGGCCTCATCCTGACAGCTGGGCTGTGTCCAGCCCACATCAGCCAAAATCTGCAACCCCTCTTCTTCAATGGGAGTAAAAAATATAAACCCCCCATGCAATCACACCCACAGTGCAAACACCTCAGTCATAACATTATACCCCTAACACAGGCTGTAAGATCTCCTTCGTGCTTCACTTCTGAAAATCAGACTGAAAATCACACCAACACTCTTTCGAAGGCTAAAGATAAGAAGTTAAAAGTCTGGTCAGGCATCAGGTTTGGATTTGCAGGTTCTGCTGTGACATCAACGAGTGACAGAACACACAGTTGCAGTGGGTGGAGCTAGAATGTGAAATCTCTTAAAACATTATGCTTGATTTTGCCCTAATTTCTAAAACATACTAACTGGAAGAGATGGGATACTGGATTACACAGAGATCTATCTTAATTTATACCCTGATTTTAGAACTGTGTGTAAAATAAAAAAAAAAAAAATTACACAAATAATTAGAGCATCTTCTAATGTGCCTGGAAGATCATGCTTCTTTCACAGCCAACACACGTGGCCACTCCTCACTTGGAAATCAGAAGGTACTGGACATGAAACATGGTATAAGTTGGAAATTTGTCTTTCTGGCCCCTGAAACCCATGTAATTTTGAGAGAGGGAGTGTCTTCAAGTCAAATTATCTTTTTAAAAAAGTGAAGGTAATAACCTGCACAGCAGACTGCTGGATTGGGATTGGTTGTGGGTACAATGAATTAGTCCTGAAATAAAGCTAGATTTTGCAATAATGATGATAAATTTCTCCCTGTGAGTAATAGATAAATACCATTTATCAAGTGTCTACTACAGAAAGACAAACATTGATTATTTATAAAAATAAGGTTCCAGACACAAAAGGTTCCATTTTCACACATGGAGCCAGGTTATGTGTACACCTGTACATCCCTGGCTTGGGTAAGCAATACTTCAACCTGACTGAAAACATTTCGTGTTTCCTATGTTAATGAAAGGTAATCTTTGCCTACACAACCACTGGCAGACTGATACATTGGCTCCATCTGTGAGAAGCAAACTGCACCAGTCGTGGCTATAAAGTCAAACCAACATCACTCGTTCCTTGGGTATGAAAGAATACGGATCTACACAGGAGTGAAAACACTGGGGCTTTCCAGCCCAGAGCTGACATAAGTGCAGTGTTTGTGTTCTAGCCATGAACCTGCTCCGTGGCATCACGTCCACCCCAGCTCAGCGGTTTAAAATTCCTCGCACACAGCCCGCAGTGCTGACACGGAGACGATGAGGCAGAGGAGCAGGAGCAGCACTCTGCAGTAACCCAGCTGAACTGCACATGTTCTGACCCTTTTTGAGCTCCCCCGAGCTTTTGTTACCTGGCAAATGCAGCTCTAAAGCTGCTCCTCTCTCTGCAGATCTTTGCTCTCAGCCATGCAGAAGCCGATCTCTCGCTGGGAGCGGCAGCCAGAGAGGTGCTCTGTGAAGGCTTCCAAATGAGTGTGCACACTGAACTCTCACTGAACTGAATTAATTATTGAAGATGCAGATGGAGCTGTCCAAGTGATAAGAACAGCTCCTGACGTATCATGATCCAAGCTTTCATTAAACCATTTCAGGCATACTAATGGTTTCCCACCGCTCATTACTTACATGCTCTTCTCTCATCGATATAATAACCCCGGTGCCCAAAGGCATGGCAGGCTATGGAAACGGGGAAGCTGAAAGTTCCTCGCAAGACATACCGAGGAACTTCATGCTCCCCACTCACACTTCCCATCCTCACTTAGTGCAAAAATGTACACTGATACAAGTACAAAACCTTACAAACTCAGAGAAAAAAAAATCTGTAAATTGAAGTAGAAAGCAATACTGTCAGAAAAGAGCTGATGTGCACTGAGAGTACTATTAAACTGAGAAACATAAAAGTGATTTGAGTACCACGTTAAAAAGCTTACCAAGGTGAAATCCTCACATGCTACCCACCCTAAGTAAGCTCCACCACAAACACAGCTCTGCAGTAACACTGCACAGGACATGTTATTTTTCAGCCAGTACACCTCTCACACTTCTTTCTGCCTCTGGTCTCTCCTGCTTTCTCAGCTGGGACGATTAGAGGGCAAAGCAATTGCCAGAGAAGAATTACTCCCAGGAACTGTGCTGTGATTGCTACCTGCTGTTTCCTATTTTTGACGTTGGGAATACTGCTCCCAAAGGCCTTCTGCGTCTCAGGCCTAATGATTTGCTGCAGGATAATAATGTCATGGCCAGTAAATAACGGTGAACTATGTCTGTACATGGTCAATATGATTAAATGTCCTTCACCTCTATTCTCACTCTGACCTGGTTATGAGGAAGTGAAAAAGCCGTCAGCAAAGCCCAAAGCTCCCCACGTGAAATGTTATTTTAGAGCAAGGGAGAAAAATGGAGGTGACTTAGCAAAGTAACAATAAAATAAGGAGCTGGACACGAAAAGCAAAATTATCACCACACGATCAGACTTGAGGTGACTGAACTATTGTGGCATGAAAACTCAAGAACAATTTTCTAGCAATAATTACAACAACTGCAAGAAACAACTTCATGTTGAAAAATACTGTCTGTCATATTGAAAATACTGTCTATCTTCCAATTGCAATTGTAGGTTTAATTAAAAGAAGAATCCCCATCATTCTGAGACATGATTTAATTTGAATGTATTTAGTATAAATTCTGTACAATTATTATAGTCTACACTAAAGTCTTACAAACCCTGTAATTTTTCTAATTCAACTCATACCCACATAAGTTTTAGCACCTACGCCCGTGTGTTTGAAAATATGCCAAGGAACTCTTAACAACTTCTATACTGCACAACTCTTTTTTCCTAAGTGACTGCTCAAGGATTGAAACAGTTTTTGATATAAACAGAGAGCAAATCCAACCTAAGTATGCATAAGCTTATTTCAATATTGAAGGCACCAGGAAGGAATAAAGTACCTACAAAACACTGGTCAGGCATATTCTTTAACAGAAAATTTCCACAATCAAAGTATCCAAGTTTATTTTCACATGAGAAATAACATAGGCTATAAAGTACAAAAGGTGCTGAAACAGCGTGCCTGGCACGTGATCTGTAAAGGTCAGAAATTTCATAACTATGCCTGATGCATGTGCTTCAGCTGGAAAACCAATGATGACAAAATACAATTTCTGAATTTGGAAATTCGAGGGAACTGAAATTCACTCAATATTTCACAACTCCCCCACTGTGTAAGGGCAGGAGAACACGCAACTACTTGAACTTTCAAAAGCTCAAAACCGAATTAATTCACCCTTCCAAACCATCAGCAACGATGAGAAAAGCTGTGTGTGTGTGTGTACACAGGCTATGCCCCCAGCACCAGCCTCCTGCAGTACTTCCCAAACACAGCCAGGCTTTAAAGACACACAACCAGCAGAGACAAACCAGGGCAGGCAAAATGCACATTGTGCTTCACTTTCCTCGCAGATTCCTATGCTGGGGGTGCTCTGAGGGGAGATCTGAGGGCACTTCACACAGACCAGCACGTGCTCCCCCCTGCCCACGGAGCAGCCCACTACTGACACTGAGGAACATCAAACCACAGACACATAGAGAAGTACTCATGGCCAAATGTGCATATGCAAACACACACACAAATGCTGTGGGAAGTGTAATGGGATATAAGATTTATTTAATTATCCAGTGCGTTGGAATACCCTTTTGAGATAATTATGCTGGATAATTAGCAGTTAAATTCTGGAATGTGTACAGAACCGACTCAGTTGAAAGCAATAATAATGGCTCCTTTCTAAAAAACCCTGTGTTTAGTACTTCATTCATTTTTCATATGACTACACATGTCAATACAACCTTCAGACTTCCAGCCATTAGGAAAAAAATGGCCATGCTGAAGTGCCACCACAGCTTTGACAATGAATCATTTGGTCAGCACTCCTTAAAACTTTCTAAATATTTATATAACCATTGGTCACATTACAAATTGTTCATAAGCACTTTCACGAGATGTCTCGTGAATAAGGATGGTATTAACTTCGCTGTGAGGCAACGAGAAAGGGAAGGAAAAAAACAAAGTTCTTACCAGAATAATAAAGGTAACAGGTCCAATGAAACTCCAGATAAAATAGTTATCTACATGGAGCCAGCAACTATTAGGGGAAAAAAAAGAATGAAAAGTGAACAGCTGCGTTAGCACCTCAGTCCAGTAAAAGCAAAGTACAGAAATACTTCTTAACATTTTGCCAATAAAAAACGATAAACACTGCACAGTACCACTTAATCCATGGACAATTCCTAACCTGAAACTCTCCTGATGAGCCCTGTATAGTAACACTACTGAACCTGAAACTACATCATCAGGAATAGGTAATGTTTGAGGAGAAACAAAAGCAAAAGGAGCCCTCTCTCCTTCCAGTCAGTTGTGGTGACAGGTGCTACCACGGACTGACAAAACGAACATCAGTCAGTATTTTTTACAGGCTTCCCATGTAATCTTCAAAATCTGCTTTTAACTTGGTATCATATGTGAAGTGCTCACTCCTGAGGAATCTGAGACACAGAATGCTCAGATGCCATGTTCTGCTGAAAAACAATGTGGTATAAATAAAATGCCCCATCTGGGAGTTGAACAGCAGAGAAGGAACACATCAGATACCAGACTAAATGACGTGTAAACCTATTAGGGCCAACTTCACTTAGCAATTCATTTTTCATACAGCCCAGTTCCCTGCTGAATTGCTCTTATTTGTCTTTCATCAGCAGCAAAATCAAGCAGCTTCCTTGTAGTCAACAGTATCTTCCCATTCTGTAACTAATTTCATCAAAGGACAAAATAAACACTACTGAAAGGCAAATTCATGCCTCCAGCAACTCAGATCCTCAGAAATGTTTTCTGTCTACCTTCTGTCACTTCCTATATATATCTGCAGTTTCATAAATAAAAGGCAGGGGCTAAATTTTAATCCCACTCTACTCGCCTGATAAAATACTATCAAAATAAAACACATGGGTTGGAATACTGTGCTGTCAGAATTCAGGATGAGAGCTAGCTGGAGGGGCAGCTGAACAAAGACATCTAATGAAACATTAGCTTCAAACTGGGTGGTTAGGCTTGTCAGATACTTGGGAGAAATTTTACTTAATATACATTTGAGGACAAAAAGTTATTTACTTTTTCAATTTGTTTCAGGTCAATCTTTTGTGTTAAAAGAAAAGACCGTAATTTAGAATCGGTCTCTCTAGAGTACAAATCCCCTGAACCCAGAGAATTACAAAAGACTTGATTGTAATTTGTGCACAGCATTGCCATTCTCTTCCCAATAAAGCTTTCAGATGGTATTTTAGTCTGTCAGGGACCCTCTGACAGCTAATAGGCTTTAAAAAATTATTCACTTGAAAAACACTCAGGTCACTTGCAATTACTTACGCTTTCTCTGTTCCGTAGCTCTTGTAGTCAATGGCTGCTGAGACACCAACTACTGTAGCAGGGAAGAGGTAGCCAGCAACATAATAGTACTTCTTTCTAGAATATTCACTCTCAAATACTTCTACTAACATTAGATAAAGCTGCACTCCTTCTAGACACATCCAGGCAAAGGCTGCCAGGAAGAAAAAGTGTAAGAGACCTGCAAATATCGGACATGCAATCTGCAAAGAAAGAGAGAGATGGAAATATAAACCACAAAACCTTCACATCATCACCTCTCCAATTAAAAAGCGTGCAACAGAACAGCACGTGCTTCTATCAGAAATCTTTCCCAAGCTCAGGAGCCATCTCCCTACCTGAAAACATGCACTGAACATTTGAAAATACTACTGTGTGTTCAGTAGCTACAGGAAGTAAATTAGCTGAACAGTGTGAATGAAAATAAGGAAACTGCAGCCTCATCCGCCAGTCATCAGTTACACAGTGGACTTTTCAATGTTATGAGCAACTCCTCAGTTTTGAAACTCATACGGTTTTAGGACTTGCAGTTGACATGAGCAGTTGGTTCTGGATGCATAATGCGATACCACTTATTTAAAATTATGAAGTGGCTGCCCAGAGATTTTTAGCTGCTGTAATCTGGAAATTTTTGCTGTTGTAACAGAAATCAATCTGAATTCTCTCCCCATTGGTCAAATTGTGGATGAAACTATGCTGAATATTAAAATTCAACCCAGTGTATCACTTCAGAAATATCTTCACCAATACTGCCAGAATACCTGCATGAGCATACAGTGTAAAAAATCTGTAAACCTACAGAAAAGGCTCTCTCTTATAATACATATATATAAAAGTAGTCAATAGCCGTTCAGAGATGTGAATAAAGAAAACATACATGTTCCTAATATGTCAACATTTAATTTCATCTCCTCTTTCTCAAGTGTATCTACCTCCTTCGTTAATAGCCAGTGTTTCTCAAGTGAAAATGAAAAGTATATTTTGGATGGATGTAAATACTATTTATGAGGACATCTATCTTATTTTCACACTGAGCTTTTATTTCAGCCTTGCTGTGTCAGAACACTGAAAACTTGTCAGTGTTGTCATGTTTTAATCCAAATCTGTTTCAAACAGTCATTTCAGAGGACAAGACCAGTACACACAGAGAAAACTTACCTTGTACTCTGTCTTATCGATGCCTATGAGGAAAATGAACTCAGCAATGAATAGGTTGATACAAAGGTTCTTGTGAATGGTGTTACGATCGCTTTGCAGGCCACGGAAAAAACAGAATGTGAAGATGCAGATGGCCAGGCAAACAAGAGAGATGACAATTCCCACCCAGGTGATGACAGTGAGGAGCAATTCGTGCACTCCATCTTTGTACTAGAAATAACCAAGAATGGAGAAAATTAATATGACTCTTTATGAGTATAAACAAAAACCTATTTTCACAGGTAGCACCCAGAAAAGTTACTTGTTTATTCCATGAGATGGGCAAAACGTACACAGTAATATCTCAGTCTCAGGTCAGCTCCCAGAAAAGCAGGATTAGGGTAAGTGGAAGAGGAGCAGGTCTGAGAGAAAAATGTGGCTGTTTTATCCAAATCAGAGAGCATTTTTACTCTTCCTTGTCTCCCTGTAAACTGGGCAGGAATACAGCAGACACCGCATTTCTAGAGAGTCACTCGGCTCTGATGCAAAGAGAAGGGAGAGCCTTCCCCGGGACCCACTGTAAGAGTTCATGTTCGTTCCTACAGACCTGCAGCTCCACAGCAGAGAAGCAAGCAGTGATTTACACACTGAGCAGGATAAAAGGCAGAACATGCTACAGGTGTAATTCTGGCTCCAACCTCACATCCAGCTAAAGAAGGTTCCTTGCTTCAGCTGTGACAGAATCACTTTTGTCACCACAGCAACCTTTCTGATTGCAATGGCTGTGTGAGAAGTCCCACATCCCTGCAGAGATTGCGTGCTCTGGGCCCCCTGACATCCAGTAACTGCTTTATATAGACAACAACATTTCTGAGTATGAACAGGCACCTAAACAACCAGTGTGGAAGCTCCTTGACCTTCCTCTCTGAGGAGAGCTGGCACCTGTACTCCCAGGGAAGAGCATGCACAGCTGTCTCTACAGACACTCTCCATCTGAACTGGGGGGAAGTCTTTAAAATGCTTGTAGAGTTCATCAGTAACTTTAAAATATGACTTGTAGAAAACTTCTCCTTCTCTTTCCTGTTGTTTTACTCATAACTTCGTGGATGAGGAAGAAAAATGCTACAGAAAGCAAAGTGCCTTGGAAAGAGTGGATAGGAGCTATAAATACTGAAGAAACTTCAGCAGTTTTGGGTCCTGCTAACAATTTAAAGCTAAACCTTTTAACGTTAGCTCCCTGGCAGCGGCTGGGAACACGTTACCTACCACGATCTCCCGACGAGCCATGAGAATGGCAAAGTTGGTCAGGTGGCTGCAAGCACACGTGGTGTGGGTTTTGTTTGTGTCCACCAGTTTGCAGCCCTGCGTTGACCAGTATCCCATCATGGTCCTCTCCGAGTAGTTCCAGAAGGAGCAGTTTGCATTGAAATAATTGTCGGGCTGGGAGATAAAAGGATAACACGAAACGAGGGGTTTGCACACTGAGATGGCAATAACAGTTGTTTAATATGTGTAAAGGGTAATTTAGATTAAACTCTGCACGTTTCGGACAATAAAGTTTTCCATCAGCAAAACTGCGGACTGTGTTGCACGAGGAAGACATTCCAGTTTAAAGGGGTTTTATAGTCCAAAGCACTCCAAAGTGTAGTCTCAATTACTGCAGACCCAATTTTAAACAATTACAATTTCTATCTTACGATTTTATTACAGTCATTTTTGCTTTCTGGAAAATTAGGACCGTGAATTTATTCCGAAGATATTTTTCCTGTAATTGACAATTCGAAAATAGGGTCTTTTTCCTTTGATTCTCACCTTTGGTCAGGCCAAAGTCATATGAACAGATATCAGGAAAAAGTTCACTCCTCAATGCCTATCTATTTTGATGAAAAACAATCAAAACAGATTTATAAGAAGAGGCAAATTGAGAGGAAAATCCAACCATATTTTCTCCATCACAGTAGTGATTATTTACTTTCCCCCATGTGAGACATGAAAACAGAAAGGGCCAAACTTATGAGCAGAGACACACGTCTAATAAAATGCCATGAAGAAAATATATGTAAATTCAAAGTATAACAAACCAAGATATCATAATTTATTCTTCACTGAATAAATGCAGTTTAAAGAATTTGAACAGGCATCCATAACATGGTCCAAAAGTAATGTTGAAAGTCAAAAGTGTCAATAAAAGTTGTTACATCAGACCATCAAGAATCTTGAAAGTTACTTTCAACCCTGCTACTAAGGTAAGAGTTAATTTTCAGTTAGAAACAAATTAGTCATTTACATTTTCATGCTGATTACTGAATTAGCTTTCATTAAGAATACACTTAAGTTCTAATAATCACTGAACCAGGCTCATTTAATTTTATGTTCACAGACTTAACTCAACTTGCGTCTCTGACCCAGCTCAACATTTAAAATTCAAATGGGGGGGAAAAAAAAAAAAAAAAAAAGGGTTATTTTTCTGCATTGCTTTTCTCTCTGGCTGCTTTTATGACCTTCCCATTAATTCATTGGCACGACTCACATCGATGTGCTCCAGTGTGAAGTGCACGGGATCGGTGAGGTACACCCGGCTCGACTCCTTGTTGATGGAGGCCGCGATGACGTGGGAGTTGACGGCGATCGTGCTGTTCCGCCCGGCAAAGTCGCTGCCCAGCTTTATGGTGGCGTTCTCAGTGCTGAGGAAACGGCCCAGACTTTTGTAAATGATGAAAACCAGCTTTGCTGACCCTGCAAGAGACAAGCAATCCCGTCGCTGTGCCGCAGAGGGCTGCAGAAGGACAGCCGCCCGTGCTCCGGTGAGCTGACGGTCGGTAAACGGGGAGGCATTTTTAGGCTGTGGGTTTGAAGACAAACGACCAGGTGCCCATGGTCTTTGGGAAAAGGCCACAGAGCGGTTGTGCTGTGCTTTGTGTGGGTATTTGAGCAGGGGAGGTAAGGCAGGCTGTGTTCATGTGGTTCAGAGCTGCGGGCCCGGCACTCACCGTTCCTGCTGTTCTGCTTCACGGTGCTCGCCGAGAGCTGAATCGAGTTGCCTCCTTTACTGCCCTGAGGAAATTTCAAGTCCTGCACCTGGCCCTCAGTAATGAGCACTGCAACATCCAAAACTAAGCAGGCCAGAGGGAAAAAAAAAAAAAAAAAAAAAGAGTGTTAAAAAAGGAGAACGCAGAGAAAGTCTCTTGGCCAGACTGCAATATGCCAGATGACAATCTTTCCCCCCGCTCTTTATTTAGTTTTCTCACACTGCTGTCTGTAAGGCAGAGTTGTACTGCACGTTTCAATCACACAGAGCTAGCTTCTTTAACTAAATCTAGTGCACACTGCTAAAATGACAGCGCTTTAACAGTGGTAACATGGTATCGAACCTCCTTCTAATTGTGCCCCCAAAACATCCAAACATTCAAAATACCACACATATATTGCACAAAAATGTTCGTTTTGAAGATCCTAATGTCTATGCAGTATCCCCTGCTGACAAATTTAAAACTTTAAGTATTGATTTTGATATAAAGAGTTTTTTCAACAGTCAGCAAAGAATACCTAAGAATAGTTAAGCTGTGCATTTAGCAAAATCAGTATTCATAGCTAAAAATAATTTCTAATTTTTTTTCCTAAATGCAAATCTGTATAAAGATTTATAGGAAACCATTTTATTAGTTCACATTGTATATTGGGAAACTTTCATAGGATTGCCATCGAACACTGGATTCCTTTGGATAGATAAAATCATCGAGGTGAGAGCGGACAATTGGTTGACAAAACGTGTTATATTAAACTGGTCTAACTATAGGTGTGAACTGGATTGACAAAAGGTATGAAATTAGGGAATGACTTCTCTTTCTCTAAGCCATACATGTATGTGCCCTGGGACTTGAGTCCTGCGTGGCACTGGTAATGAGTTACTGGGACCTGCAGGCAGCTCGTGGTAAGAAGTGAAGTTCAGAGAGTCTGCTCAGCTCACAGAGCTGCTCTGGTACATCCCAACATACACCTGTGATCCCACCCAAGTTCCTGCAGGAGCAACTGGTGCAGTTACTCTGATAAGGGACTCTAAAACCTTTCCCCATCCTTTCCCAGTATCTTCCTACTCAATTAAAAACTAGGCAGAACCATCTTCTGCAGTTACAAATATGCAGACACTGAAACGTGAAAAGTCTAATTTCTGTACTGTATTCCAAGCCTCTACCTCGGTACTCTGCATATTAGCAGACTTTCAGGTTCCTTGTACCTCACTGAGACAACATTAATCTCTGTAATAAGCTGAAGGAATTTTAATTTTATGCATAGCAATGATTTTTGCTTTAGCACATCCTGTGTAACAATATTTGCACATCTCTAATACCAAACCCCTTCATTTCTCTGTCACCACTCAAATTCTAAATGAGGCTCCAACTATCTTCAGCTCCTTTGCAGTCTCTGAAGCATAGCTATTCTGCATTATGGGAGATGTAGTTCACTGAACACGTTTTCACCTGAAGGCAGTCATGTTTAATATAAACATTTGGCCTACGTTTGGAGCACCTAAAATATTTAACTGGCACGGTACGTTGCAAAAAAAGTAATTTAAATTCATTATGAACAGTTTATATATAACAGAAAAGCATTTTCTGCAGCTCTACAGAAAGCAGTTACCTCAAAAAATCCATACTCTGCCATTTAAGCACTCCTCATATCCCTGCGTTCTGCTAATGATTTTTCAGTGGCAAATCAACTGCTTTCCATTTTATACTGTATTAATGGCAGTGAAGAAGAATGTCACTTTGGAGCGTTCACTTTTCCACTAAGTGTTGCACAGCTCATCTTCAGAGGCTGTGCTGCTATCTGGAGTAGTTCCTCCTCGTTTCCTAAAGCAACGCAGAGCACTTGAATTTCTGCCAGAAAAGAAGTTTACTCACCGATGTTTTCTGTGGGCATTGAGACCCTGGTTGGTTCTAAGAGATTATCAGCCAAAACAAAAGCCCCTTCTTCTAACGTATCAAGTAACATTGTGGCTGCATGGGCTTGTTCTGAAGAATTCATGTCCTTCCAGGACTCCAGAGCTTCAGGCCTGAGCAGGTTGTCCACTGTGTCCACAATTGCCTGCATTCATTACAAAACTATCATTAGGTCTGATTGCCCTGGGCAGCTGGGGAGTACTTCCTATGTTATCTGGTGACAATTATAATACTTAACTGTCAGAATGATTTACTGTGATTTAATGGCACTGGAACACTATTTCCAACATTAAAATATTTTCCACCCTCTCGCTGGATTAGCGTGAAAAGAAGTGCAGTTAGCCACTAGCATCGTGTGATCTCTGAGTGGTAAACATGCAGATTTGACTTGTTTTGTGCCAGACATAAAGATGGTATTATTAATGTGCTGAAAAATGCAAAAATAAATGCCAGAAGTTTTGCCTGAAGCTTTCATCTTTTAAAGTTAATGTCAAAATGTATAACTTTTATTTAAAAATACTAATGCCAAAATTAGCATTCTGCAGTTTAGCTAAAATGACAATACTCCTCCTCTGGAAACTGAGCCCAGCTAATGCAGCCCTAGCACTATAAACTACTTGTCTCTGACAAACTGCCTTCTTTATTACAGGAGGCATGCAATGAAGCTGACTCGGTGGATATAAATTAGCCCTGGCCACTCTCACTCCCCCTCCTGTTCCTGTACCTGTTCATAGATACTTAAAAAGATTACCAACTCCCATTCCTGCACAAAGGTCAGTCAGAAAAGGAAATCAATAGAGCAAACAAGATGTCCACTGACTGTCCCTGTTACCAGCGAAGGCAAAAAAGCCGAAAAAAAGCTGCCACTTCAGAAAGTTTTACTGATAACAACTCTATCATCATGTTTTAGGGTTCATTAAGCTGCATATAAAGTAACAATAAATAAGGAAGAAGAATAATTCAGTGACATGATTACATTATTTTTACAAAATAATCCAATCAGAGTAATCAGTTAATCAATTGAAGGCAGGCTTTTACATTAATGCATAATGTAGCTGTGCATTGAGTACACCATGCATTGCCGAGGCACCCTGTTTACTCTGTCCCATTTACCTGCTCATAATGTGTCATTAAGCATATATATAATTTGTTTGATCAATTTAAAAGCACTGGAAATGGAAACAGAAGACACTGTACAAACAGAAAGATGTCGGTCTGGAATGCTGGATCGTGCAAACAAACGAACAGAAAAAGTTGGTCAAGGCTATTGTCAGAGCAAGATTAATTAGCCTAATCCATTTTAATATCCTCTTTCTGTCTGCACTGTGAGCCACCATGACCTTCCTGGCAGGTGGAAGATACTTCGAAGTGGCATTAAAGCCTTTTTTCTTTCTCTAATGGGAGACAGAATAGTCAAAATGCTCACACTGATACTGCTGCAGCCATTAACTAGAGTGGAACAGAAATTGGTCTGCAGAGGCCAGATTCATTAGTCACCAAGAAATACAGATTGGAGCCTCTAATCTGAGGTACAAATGAATCCTCTGTCACAAAGTGGGAACTTGCTTCATTTGCATAGCGTAAGTCAGCTTTTGATTTGTAATTTCAAGAGGTTTATTAGTCTTATCTAAGCAGAGAAGCCCATTTGAGACCTACAGAAAATGACACTGGTTGGAAATTAGGGTTGTGCTACAGTTCTCATGTATCCACAGAGCACTGATGGTGTGTGTTCATTAATGTGATCCTATTTTATTTATTATGGCAGAATCTAACTCTGCATTTTTCTTGTGGAAAATGATCACCTGCCCAGTAATATTTCTGAGGTGCTTCTCCTCTCAGACAGAGGCAAGTGGACGGTGGCAAAAAGCCCATGGCCCCTGTGACACATCTGCTGGATGGAGCAACCCCGTGACTGCTCTTCTGATGATCCTGGTTACTAATGCAAAGGAAGCACACAAACCCACTCAAACCATGTCTGCTGGATTTCCCTTTAGGATCAAAAAATACTTTAGAATAAACAACTATTACAATTTCTTTATTTGAGAACCTAATTTCTCTCCAGATCTTTGCCTCTTTTTGTCAAATTTCTGCATAACTGGACACCTCCCATCCACTTCCAGGACTTTAGGATAAAAGACAGAAGTGCCCTGTACAGAGAAATATCTCTTCAGTAAGAGTCTGTATTACTTTACTATGTTGCAAAATATTTCAAAGTTCTTTTCAAAAATCATTCTTACATTTCATCTCAAGGGGTACAAGTAAAAACCAGTACTTTAAGTTTTGAAAAAATGTGCAATACAATTTTTCAGAGGCAGGCAGATGTGTTCCAGGACTGTTTTCCCTCCTTCACAGGGGCGAAGTGGCATCACTGGCACTGTACAGCAGAGAAGGAGTTGGCCAGTACAGACAACCAACCATTCTACAGCTGATGAAAGGAACTGGAAATCAGGCAGCAATGCTGACATGCCTTCCACAGAGCCTGGTCAATGGGACACATGGCAGACATCTCAATAGTGACGTTAGAGAAATGTTTGTCTTTGCATTTTATCCTGAAGTCACTGAATTGTACCAATTCTTGGAACTGTAAGGAAGAGTGATTTTGCTAGGTATAAGGGCACACAAAGAACAAAGCAAGCTATAACGTTCATTTTCCACACAAGCAAATCAACTCTCAACAGTCTTTGATATAAAATTCTACCAAGATGAAATAATTTCTTTAAGTTGTCAGCTTTTTCCCCTACCCAAGGTTTTGTTATGAGATAGCTGTTATTTCCAATTCAGGTAATAACCCTTTCTGCTCTTTGTGTTTCGAACCAGTTGAGGTAAAAGACGTATAAACTTTGATCGTAAGTTTGGGGTTTTTTCTGAGTGTTATACCTGTGCAAAGCCAACATTTGTAAAGTTGATATGGGGCACAATACACATTTATCAAAGACTGAAATACATAGGATCATGCAGCAAGATGATAAAGCGTGGCAGGTTGCTGAAGCAGGGAGAAAGCAGGGTGACAGCACAGGAGAGATACCTTAAGGTAAGCCCTGCATGTCTTCTCTCGTTTTTGGAGCTTTTTAATAAGGAAAAAGAAAATCAGAAGTTAGACAGATTCTGGAAAGCTTCAGAAATAGGAAAAAAAAAAAAAACACCACCACTCTGATTTTTCAAATCCCGGTTTTGAACTACAGCCTGGACATTAATCTAGTTTCTGTCCACAATGGCTACAAAAAAAACATCCCACAGGAAACACTTTTCCCCAGCTGTGGTTTAAGCCCAGGTGGCCAGTCCCACACAGCCCTGGCTCATTCCCTCACCAGCACCACTGGGGAAAGGATCACGAGGGCAGAGTGAGAACACTCACGAGCTGAGATAAAGACATTTCAGCAGGTAAAACAAGAGCCAGGCATGCAAGCAGAGCAAACCAAGGAATGCACTGCTTCCCAAGGGTAGGCAGGTGTTCAGCCACCCCAGGAAAGCCAGGCTCCATCACAACTCTCATGGGGAACACCCTAACTTCGACTGTCCCCCTCTTCTTCCTCATTCCCACCAGCTTTACACAGCCAGCAGGATGCCACAGGGGACGAAACATCCCTGGGGTGAGCTGGGCTCAGCTGTCGTGGCTGGGTCCCCTCCCAATTTCCCACACACCCTCCATGTCCTTGCCAGTGTGGCAGTACAGAGAGGGCCGTGATGCTGTGCCAGTGCTGCTCACCAAAACCAAAACATCTCTCCATTAACAACACGGTGTGCACCACAGATCCAGAGCACAGCCCCACACCAGCCACTGTGCAGAACACTGACTCCATCCTAGCCAAAACCAGCACAGCAACCTTTATACGGGTGTCTGGATACCTTCTGTCCAGAGAGTGAGATTGGTATGAAAAGGCCAAAGGAGGAAATCCCTGTGTGGGCACTTGATCTGTCTCTGGGAAAACTATTTTAAGGGCAGCTAGGGACTGTAAATAAAACTACTGCCAAAATAACAGAGGAGTTCATCTCTCTCGAAAGGAGGATGAAAAAAAAATTCCTCTGTGGCTTGCTGACTGGGCTGATGCAAGGAAGAGGCTGAGAAACACAGCATTTCCTCTGAGAAAAAGAGGAAAGGTAATAACACTTGCAATTTCGATTTAAACCACAAAGACATAAATTTTCTCTGCAATGTTTCTTGGAACATCATTCCAGAGAAAACATTAATTCGCGTTTTAGATATGTGCACTAAGGCATTCTTATAAAGATCAATTTTAAGCCATGTCAGTGTCTTTAAAAGGCTAAGAAAGCGCTATTATTCTGCAGAAAGCCAGATCAAAATAAAACCCTGCACCTATGCAGAATCCCACTGATTTTATTCCATGTTCAGGGTTAAAAGGATCACTGGATAAACACGCTGATTTGTTACAGAATTTCTGAGAGCTAATACTCATTTCCCTCACACTAGTTATAATGCTTTCCAGATTTTAATATGGGACACAGCTATGTATTTTAGGACCAGTCAGCTATTGTGAATTACATCTTATTCCCTAAAGAAGGTAATTGCAACTTTCTGCTGCGTATTTACTGCTGTTTTCTCTTATATGCTTATTCCAGAAGTGTATGCATGCAGGAACAAAGTACAGATTAATGTTTCTGAAAGGAAAAGAACACAAAACCCAAGGGCAATGGTTATCCCAGCACGAGGAGGTGATGGGAGGTGTGTACCTTGTTATAACTCCTTCCAGCAGAGTCTTTTTCACTGGGCCGCAGTTCCTGAAGTTGAGCATCCAAAATATCCACGAGCTGCTCCATCAGCCTCACTGATGAACTAACATCGCCAGCAAACACTGGTCCTTTGGTGTGTTTAGCCAGTTCATTGGCCAGACTAGCAGCATTTTCCCCACTTCTGATCTGAAATGACAATTGGTATTATCTCAGCAGGGTCCCTTGTTCTGCTTGAGGCTCCTAATTCCAATTCCCTGTGTACCTTTGTTGTGGTGAAATAACCATTGGCACATACACTGAAATCTGTAACTAATTGAGACCAATAACATTCTCTTTATCTCAGAAGATTAAAGGTTCTTAGATCCATGACACACAAAAGCAGTTCTTAACAGCCATCAAAACCAGAAATCTGACTGGGACTTCTGGGCTAGATCTTCTATTCATCCTCACTTTTATTTTACTGCCATTATCAGACAGTAAGAAATCTATTTGTTCATACCAGCACTTGAGGCATTCAAAAGACAAGTAGCTTGGTACTGACAACAAATTATCCAGTTTTCATAAACTTTGTAAATCTCAGTAGGGAGGGAAAACACAGGAAGTGGTTCTGCACTCTAATCATACCGTTATCAATGCACTCAGACAAAAATCTATTCATTACAGTATAATTTTTACTGAACAAAAGCCCTTGCTGCATACCACAGGTTTTGCTGTTTGATGATTTACAGTATTTGATTTATTAAGCAAATACTGCATTGGGTTTTTGAACATCAGCAAAGCTACTCTGTTTTCAGTAGTGATGAGGAGTCGTAATCATGGATTGAATTACAGAACTCAGAGAGGGCACACCACAACACACACACAGACCTAACTGCTGGCCAGTGCTCTGCACAGGAAGCATCCACAACTCCTTCTACTTCAAATGAACACAGAGCAATAAACACAGCTTCAACCCACTGAATTATTAATGCTCAGAGTTAAAATCTTTAATCACCAGTGAACACCAGATTAAAAGGTTTCAACCAACCTTCTGAGCCAGCTGATTTACCCAGTGTGAGGTACAGTTGCTAAGATCAGGGCCTTTGGGGTTCCACATTCCCGTTAAGACCACGCAGAGATACGAGGCAGTTCCTACAACAGATGTAGAAAACTACAGTGAAAGGGAAACCATTTTTCTGCACGCATTCAGGAACTTGGCTACACTGTGCTCCTAAACAGCGTTACATTCTGAATGCTGCTAATGGTAGCAGTTGACAATAATTGACAAAACCAAAAGGAAATAATGTTGATTACAAAGAGCAATAAAAAAAAAAGGCAGTGAAAAGTACCAGACGTTTTCTGCAAACAAACAAAAAAGCCCTTGATTTTTCCTGGAGCTCGTCCAGAGGGGAGCTAATAATGAGAAAGGCAGCTGTAGGCATATTTCACAACATTCCTCAAGCAATGCCCTAAAATCTGACCCGGATTCTCAACAAGGTAATTCTGCGGCTGCGCTCAGATGACGTCTGCAGATTGACCACTGACCGCTGCCAGGAGATACTGCCCTCTCCAAGTGACCAAAAAATCACGTGACAAACAGCCTGAGATTAAAAAAAAAACCAACATTCATCCCAAGAGAGCTGCACGTCGCTTCTGAAATATCTGCTTGAAATCGAGACGCGTTTTTAAAGGCAATACCTCGCGTTCCTTTGGGGCAAGGGCGCTCCACCATCATCCCTCGCTGTGTCTGAGGCCAGCTAATCCCCCTGGCCTCAGTGGGTTCACAGAACCTCTCTGGCAGAGGGAAGAAGCTCGTCACGGGGGGGATTTTGGTGGTGGAGACGGGTGGTGGTGGTCTGGGTCCTTTGCTTCCTTCCTTGGTTCCTCCAGCTGACGTCGTGCTTACGGGACCCTTCTGGGATGTGGTGCTGGTGGTTGACACTGTGGTTTTGTACAGCTCTGCTGAAGAAGTTATTGTCACTGCTGTGGTAGGCACTGTACAGGGAAAATTGGAGCAATAATAAAGTAAATGGCTTAGAATTATACAAAAAAAAAAAAGTTATTTAAAAGTTATTTATGTAGCTTGAAAGGATTCTCTGGAGTCTCCTTTCCTTTATCTTAATATTACTCTCATTGCTATTCTGGGTGCTTAAGATATAACTGAGGTTTTTTTTCTTTTTTCACTCCCAACCCACACTGGTGTGATGTTTCAGCACCTCCTGCAAACAATCTCTTCCGTAATAAAAACTGATAGTTGCATTTCTAAAGGCAGAAAGGCAGTACCAGCAAGTGTTATCGGTACATAACAAACACGCTCAAAGCAATTAAAGATTACTTAATCACTTCTGCAGCCGGAACAACTCAACAGACAGAATCCTTTGAAGCAGTGTGCCGTAAACAATGCGGTCCAGTTTTAACAGCAAAGCCACTGGGCCGGAACTAACGAGGCCATTTTTTAAAAAACAGCCCCCAAAACTTCCAGTCACCCAGCACACACCTTCCAGGGCAATAATTACGGTAACATCTTCCCTGCCAGCAGTCATCCTGCTGGAGGGAGCTGCAGCACGCCCGATTAGCTGCCAACAGGAGCAGCGCCTCACGCGTACACGGTGCCCTCCTGGCTGGGCGTTTGGGGCCCCAACATCCTTGTCTGATACAGGTACGAAGACACAACTCATTTCAGCTGGTGGCAAGGACCTGGTTTCACCTCTGACAGAAGCCCAGGACTGGCTGAGGACACATCCCTTGTGCCCAGGATGCAGCTGCTCCTACCACAGACAGCACAGATCCTTGTGCTGAGAATAAATAAGCTCATACAAAATAATTCTGGCTTTTTTCTTTCTTTCTTTCTTTTTTTCCCGTCTTCTGCTAGGCCCTTGAACTCTGAGTTACTGGACAATGCAGCTTCTCTAAATCAAATCATAAAATAAAAACAAAAGAAGAGCTGTCTCACTTTCTTTTAGCAGTTACTCTATAAGTTAGTGTTTTGAATAATATTAACTTTCAGTAATTTGGCAGTTAAAAGGCCTTTTTCAAAAGCCTTTTTCAATTATGTTTCAGTTATAACATATTAGAGGTCTTAAATAATAATTCATCTTTTTATTTTCACATGAATTTAGAGTGGAGTTTTTAAGGAGTAAAGGCAAAGATGTGCTTTTCATCTCTCTCCTGCTCACAAATGGGAAACTCCTCAAGAGAGCCTGTCTTCTTTCCAGTCTTGTTCTTGGCTGCCTGAACACAGCCTGTGTAATTGTGCTGAGCTCGTGGTGTAGCCAGCTACCACTGAAATCCTCAGATCTGTTCTGCCAGTGCTTGCCTGACATCTTGTGAAACTGCTCTGTTTTCCTTTTGATTACAATGCACCCAGCCTTCCAGTGCTTCCCAATTAACATTTGTCAAAAGCATTTGCAATCACCTGCACGAGTGTCGGGCAAGGCCTGCTGCTGAATCAGGTGCTGGGGAACGGGGAGATGGTGGGGACGGAGAACGATGCAGGGACAACCAATTATTTCCATCCATCCCCTAAAACACTGTGCTAATTAGTACTTATTTAATCACTGAAATGTGCATTGGCACTGCTGCGACTGCAACTCAAACCCTACAACGTTTAGGACAGTTTTGTCTCAGGAGCAAAACACCCTTGTCAGAACTTGTAACAACATTCTGAAGTTCAGGGGCGAGGCAAAAATTTTCAGAACTTATTTTGTGTTGCACCCTGAGCTAAAATAATCCCACTGTCATTATGCAACTTTAGGTGGAACAATTTTCGTGCTGTCCATTAAAATCCGTTTCAAAGCCTATCACCCACCATTCAAAAATGACCTGCACAGCACAGCAGCACTACATACGTAGAAATATACCTTTAATCTCACGTTTTAGGAGAAAGAATTCAAACCATCTCTCTCAAAAGAAACCCTGGGAAAATTGAGAACTTCTAAGAGATTTTCTCTTGAATTAAATTTAAAAAAAAGAAGAAGTCAGCATACTTAAGAATGTATCAGGAAACTTCAGACAGTGCTTGAAGTCCGGGAAAAAAAGGTGGTTGAAAAAATAAGAAACAAGGGAATGCATCACTTCAAGGAATGTATCTAGCTTTTAGAGGGCAGCTCATTTTGCTTTTAATGACCTGTGGGGACTTAAACATGCGAGGCCACTGTCCTGAGCTGCCAGGAGACACGTGACAGCTGCCACCATGCAATAGGAAGTAAATCCAAAGACTCGAAGGTAATTAATTTACATTTGTTTCATGCAGCTCCTAACAGCTGATTTAAACAGTTATGCATGCTATCTGTTACTAAAAATGAAGACACCACTGGAGTAAAACTTAACACCTGTTTAACAGTGTGATGTCTATAAAAACCATAACACAATTGCCTAGGACAGCAGGGGAATAGTAACTTCCTTTCCCCAACTGACAGCGAAGAGTAGATTTAGACAAGGCACACAAGCTATCTAGTATTCCTTGCCAACAGCTTTTTATTCTGGGCAGGCATTAAATAAGTTTTTAAAAAACTAAACTAAGCCAAATCTAAGAATTCCCCACCCAAAATACAACCCGGATCTCAGATTTACAACTGTGTTGAAACGCCCAGATGATGTGGCACTTCTGAAGACACCAACGGCTCCATCCTCACCTCTGGCATCCAGGTAATTTCAGAAATCAGCTGCATGGATTTTTCAGTTAAATGTATGCTCTCACAGGTCAGGTATTTCGATGTATTTGGACACATGAAAATCCATGTGCCCACCTTCATTTTCCGAAGGTTGTCATACCCTGAGCTGCTCTGGAAAGCCACGGAGATCCTGTGCAAATCACCATTTCCCTGCCTTCTGTTTATTACTGCTGTGTGCCTGTTATCACGCTTCAGTGAAGAGCAGGGAAGGCACTAAGACTCACCTAATTACCTATAGGTTCCAGCTATTACGCCAGCCAGTACTCTATTGACCCTGCCAAATCCATTTAGCTGGAAGCGAAATGTTTACACAGCCACTTAAAAATTTACACCCTGAAAACAACAACAGACATGACAAAAAATTAGCAAAATACCTATGGTTAAGAAATGTGCTCTCTGGTCCCCACTGTATTGTCCTTACTCTCTCATCAGTCTGCAGTCTCTCAGATTTGATATAACAGTACAGGTGTAATTTACTCCACAATTTGCTGCACAACTTTGTCGTAGATTCTTGGTGCTGCACTAGTTTTCTATTATTTCAAGCCCTTGGTGATACTGCTGTCCAAGTTTCTGTTCTGTCCACACTCACCACACCCGTATTTTCCTGCAGTGGCCCAATAACAGGTAATGATGGGTATCATGGTACAAAAGGGAGACAGTTTCAGTCTGAACAGTTAGCACAAATTGGGATGAATGTAGATGAAATCTCTCCTTAACACACTAACACAGAACAAAAGGATTTATCTCCTTTTTGTTACCAAGGAAACCTTACAATGTAATGCACATATCCACTTTTTAGAGGGAAAATTCCCTTCATTCTTCCTGGTCTTTTAACTTAAAATTCTTCCAAAATTCCAATTTCAGCAAGGATTCATTTGGACCGCTGGTACCTCCTGTAGAAAGAATGTACCTGTACATATCCACTAAATTTGCCAACATTAGGTTAATTATAGTGGTATTTCAGAGGTTTCACCAGGCAGATTTAAAAATTGAAGAAACAACAGAGAAAACAAAGCCAGGTTTGAGGACATGGATGGGCCCAAGTTTTGGCACTGGCAGCAAAGGTAAATTAAAAGGGCAACTCAAGCATGACAGATTCATCTTTGTTGTAGGAAGAAAGACTGTTGTTTCTGAAGCACTCTGCAGCTGGATGTTATGGTGTAGACAAGAACTGAGAGCCAAGACAGACAGATAGGGAAAAAAATAAAAATCAGTATGTGTCTTATCTACCTTTATTTCTCCCATGGTAACAGGTAACACAGATTACTGAGTTTCCCACCATGGTCCCAAGTTAACCATTTGAAAAGAAAAGGCCACGACTTCCAATTTTGACACACTGACCTTGTGACACCATTAAATACTTGACATTAAAGTACCATTACAAACAACACTAAAAGAAGGTTCTTGTGGTAGGTGACTTAAAGAATGTTATCCCAACACCTATGCTGAGATCAAGAAATCTGAGTAGAACACAAAAAACCCAAATCAAATCAGAACAAAAGAAACACAAAAATGCCCTTTATCAAATGTGCTGAAAAACTGATCTAATTCCCACAAGATAGAAAATCCAAATGTTTATTACCCTTTGTGTAACAATCAAAGGACTGGTCTTCAAATTATATAGACTTTATGCTGAAACAAAGAGGAACTGGCCATATTTAGAAATAAATACAGAAGCAGAAACTGTACAGAATTTCTTCTTGCTTTTACAGCACTACATCTCAAGGACAATCAGGTTAGATAATCTTTCCTTTCATTTAGTCGTTTTTAACTACAGGCAATTGGCTTAGGCAAAAGAGGAAATGGACTGAAACAGATTCTTAGATCTGCTATTTACGGACCCACACAAAATTCAAATATTGGGTATTGGCTTTATCTAAGGAAAAATACTGTTTGTGGATATATTCATCACATATTCAAATAAACCCAGTTCTTCATATGGCTTCTATATCTTAAAAAGGCCAAAATCAAAAATTATCTGATGTCCTAATGCATTTAAACTCATAACCTAGTCAAATGTTCCTTCTCTGTCTTCATGGGTGAATGGGCAAACAGCTCGGATGAGAGGCAAGCACCCTGCAGTGTGCCCTGGACACCTTCTCCTCTAGGCCTGGTTGGAATAAACCATTTCTCCTCCTGCCTCGCATGCAAGCAAGGAACCCAGGAACAGGAAGGACTACTGGGGGTGCCCAAATCTGTTCCTGATATCAGATGGGATGTGGCCAGCACACGCACTGTAACTTAAGATCTTGGAGATTCTCACATAATAAAAACAGTATGAAATGTCTTACTGGAGACCTTTGGAGGTTTATTAAAGCAAAGGAAGGATTCCACAAAACCTTTTCTCTCCCTGCTCTTCCCTTACACTTTTCTTCCTATGCAATGATTTAAAGATCAGCTTTTGTCACATTCACGCAGCTGCCTGAACTGCAATAGCTACTTAGAGCCAGCCCCTCCATTTTCTCCTTACTCTTAAAGCTTTGTGGAATTCAAAATGCATCTTCATCTCAGTTAAACCGAATGAAAAGTGACGTGCGTGAGAATGTATGGAAATGAAAGCTTTAATTTTTTTTCTAATTACAGAGGTGCTAAGAGCAGCCCCAAAGCCTCCCTGAGCAAGGGACTAGCTTGATGGAGGGAGAGCAACGCTGGCCAGGATGAGATCACAGCTCAGTCCCCAGACCCCTGGAACCTCACCGAGCCTGGCTGTGTACTGCCAGGAAGGTCTGCAGGAGGCTGGCTGGGCAGATCACTGGAGATCACAATGTACTGGCTCCAAACTGGTCTGTTCTGCTGCCTCTTCCGTAGCTTTGTACCTGTTAAAGCTGTGTGTACGTGGATATAATCGTGTGCACATTACAGAGCTTGCACTGCTGTGCATGAATCAGCTCTGCAGAAGCAGGACAGCCACTTTTCATGTGGAGGAGCCATTATTATTGCTTTTTTGAAGTAGAAAAAACGGTTGCTAAGCATGCATACCAGTTAGATGAGAGAAGTGAAGTATTACCTTCATTGCTAAAGCAGCTTATCAACATTCCGTTCATTGCTGCATACATCTTCTGCACCAGAGCATTTCTCCTGGTATTTACTCTCCTCTGTAGATGTTAATATGTGGTTGTACCCGTTCACATCATTTTTAGGGCTTTCTGAGACTTAAAGACCTCTGGTTTTCTCTCCCCTTTTGACAGTTGGTACCTTTCCTTTTAGGTAGTAGCTCTAAATTCTAGCGGCCTGGAATGTAAGGGACTTACTGAGAAACCCACTGAAAAGAGGTCAGATAATCCCGTCTAACCTGACATCAGACACTGTGAAAATAAGGCTGCAGAAAAATACTTATGCTTGGTACTGCACATTAACCCCACCCATCTCCTGTGGGGCCTCCCAGCACACACCGCTCTCCTCTGCTGGCGCCAACAAGTGAAAAGGTCTGCGTGTGTGCTGTAATCAATTCACAAGGCAGGTAACACCGAGGGGATGGGAACAGCCTTCTGGCTCAGCGTGAACCTCCCTGCACTCAGTTCAGCTACACAAGTCACACTGACTGGTGCTATAAAGCAAATAATTCCTCAACTCGTTCTCAAACACAGAAAAACTACACACTTGTAAAAAAAATAAAAAAATTAGAAAAAAAAACAAAAACAAAAATAAAGAAAAGCAGGAGCCTGTAAACCAAATAAAGTAATTCCCTTTCTCTTCACAGGTTCTGCAGGTTTGTCTTGGACCACCGTAACGCTGCACTGCTCAGCATGGTGCAAACAACCCCTCCTTGCCCTTCTGCCAAGAGCTAAGCCTAAGACCAAAAATATTTTAACGCAGCTCTCAGAATGGAAACACAAAGAGATTAAAAACGAGAGGAAAGAAAACAAACCCTTACCTTGGGCAGGATCAGGTGGGCCAAACTCCAACGAGTATCTCAGGATGAAGTTGTTATTCCACACGTACAGCTGGTTGTCCCTGGGGTTGTAATCCACTGCGGCGATGTACTGGTACTGGTTGGGGAAAGGGATGTCGACGTGCTCGCCCCTGCTCAGCCTGGTGTTGTAGATGTAGTCGATGGCGTTGCGGCCGGTCTCGCTCTCGTTGTCCTGGTACACCGAGCGCACCACGTACAGGACGCCGCAGATCATGAAGGCGTTGGACGCCGCCCGCTTGTCGTACGTCGTCTCCCAGGTGGCTTCGAAACGCAGGGTGTAGGGGTTCAGCTGGCTAATCACTATCATCCCGTTGTTCTGCTCCGTGGCGTAAATCACCCACAAGCCGTTTTCATCGACGGCCAGGTCAATGTCAGTCTTTCCTCCCCACCGGTATGGAGACGTGTCGTGGTAATTCGCATAATTGATTATGGCCTCTCCGCTCTTAATTCTAGTCCTCAAGTCGAATTTCACTATGTTCCTAGTTCTCTCCTTGTTAAAAAAGACAGCGCCGTCGTACACGACAAAGCCTGTACCATCCACTCGGTTGGGCAGTTTGTACGTCGTCTGCTGGCGTCCGTTCTGGAAGTCCTCCAGAGAAGCATATTCTATCAAGGTATCGGTGCGGTACGGGGTCCATGGCATGAAGTATATTTTATCTGCAGCCTGCAGAGGGTCCTTGCACCAAGCACCTGCTTTTTGTTCGGCTTCGTATAAGTACGGTGAGTCCACAATTGCTTTCAACGTCCCCGGGCAAACAAAAACTAACAGTCACAGAGAGAAGTAAGACAAGAATTATGTCAAATTAAGACTGTCTCATAATGAAAGTCAAAAAAAAAAAGAAAAAAAAAGAAAGAAAAAAAAAAGGTAGGTAAATCATAATGACTGTGGCAGGAAGAAAAAAAAATCCATTTAATTGGCACTAGATTATACCTCATGTTATAATTAATGCAATTATCACCCTTTATCATCCACTTTTCTTAAAGTTACCATGTTCTTGCTGTACCAGTATGGAAAGTGGATGGGAAGTGTTTTCACTAGTACAGACCAAGGCTCAATGGCATACACAGACAGCTGAAAACGTAGAGCTACTCTCGCGTTTTTGTTTCAGACTTTTAGTGAGTGCGGATTTAACGCTCCAGAGCTTTTAACTGGTGTGCAGCAGTGCGCTAGGTCATTTCAGTCCAAAAAAAAATCACATCGACTTGTTTAGAACTTTAAGAAGTGGTGAGGCTGAAAAAGGAGGGGCCTCGATTAAAAATAAAGGAACAAACCAAATCATCAGGTATATAGAGGAAGCAATTAGGAGCAGAGAAAACAAAACACAACCAAAGCAATGAATGAAACAGACCAGGAAACCCTGTAACCATGGCATGCTATGGAGAGGGTTCTGGAAGCCAGGCAAGATGACACTTGATTAACAAGAATTTACCCAAGGGTGAGAGAAAGAAAGAGAGGGAAAGAAAGACAAAGAGAAAGGGAGAGAAAAAAGCAAGGGAGTCTTCCCTCCAGCCCAAGTACTTCAGACACTATACCCCGCCACCTACTTTAAGCAGCCAAGTCACTTTATTGCAAACAGTCGACTTCTTTATGAGGTGTACTTATGAGATCCTGCTGATTATCATAATATAAGAGTGTTGTGGGGAGGGGAAGGGAAGAGGTTAACATCCATAAGGCACATAACAAGGAGCTGGGGTTTGGACTGTATACGTTATTTACCTTTTTGCTCCACTTCTATTTTAAGCATCGGAAGAAAAATAAAAAAGTGCAAGGAAAAAAGAAAGAAGATTAACATAAATTGACTATTAATCTAAAAGATTAAATTAGTAACAGACGCTAAATATAGGGAGAATAAGAACTGCACTATATTGGATAAAGAGAAACAGACAACAGGATAACCTAGCAGGAGAGAGATTCTACGGTTACACAAGTGAACATGGATCGATCATTTTAGTAGATTAAGGAGGCAATACAGATATGTTGGCATGTAGTTTCACTTAGTGAACCTGAATAAATAATGAATGACTTTACTAATGCATGCTATACACACTCTTTTTTCTTCTAAAAATATAATGCTATCAAGTTGGGTTTTAAGTGACATATTAATTTATCATATATGTGCAAGTGCACATACACAAATTGTATTAAATAATCAGAAATACAAAATTCAGTATATTAATTATATAGGTTTGCATATGTGCTTATTAATCTCCCCCCCCCCCCGCTTTGTCCCAGACATCCCTCTGCTTTTCTTTCTTGTAAAGAAAGCAGTTTGCACACTTTGGCTCTCCTTAGGCTTTATATTATTATTCTTTTCCTGAACGTTAATCTTGAGAACTTTTGCCACTTCCCAGTTTATAACTGCAAAATCAGACTAGAAGGAATAAGCAAAAACATCTAGAAAAAAAGAAGCAAAAGCACAGTAAGCAAGAGGAAAAGAGAAGAAAAAAAGTAACAATTAGCTCATTCAGATATTCTCCGGCACCATCGATTAAGCCCACAACAGCAAGCCAGTATGCAAGGACAGCCACACTGTGTTTGAACAAACATCCATCCTGCCACCACACATGGAAGACATAAACCCAACCCAATTAACAAAGTTATATTACTACAGCAATTTTTCCCCCAGGAAGTTTTAAGGAACTTACAGAAAGATATATAGCTGAAGCCCAGCTAGTAAATAGCTTTTCAATAATTATTTGCAATAAAACCCATTTCATACACTCTGTGGCCTTTGAAATGTGCTCCCTCGGTTTCACAAAATGACCTGGAAAATGACAGATGTACCAATCCGTGTAACAGCAGCTGCTGATACCAAGGAAGTGCATCGAAACTATCTGCACAGCTCTTACATTTGCAGTGTTACAGCATTATCCCACAGAATGCCTCTGCATGTTTCGCAGGGAGTTTTGGATTTCAGTTCCATTTAACGAAATTGCATAAGATTATCCTGAGAGAATGGTATTGGCTCATCTGATCTAGTGTTTCTTCAGGAAACAATTCCATAACTTTACGGGGGAGCTGAAGGGGGTTAATATTTTCAAAATGAGCAGTACTTTTCCTGGCTTTTGTACAGTTACACATCTTTAGGTAAAACACTTGTTTTTCTGCAATTTGTAATTCTTGCAGTTATCCAAGTAAACAGAAAATGTATTCCGAGGTGAATTCCTGGGTTTCACCATTAGTATTAATGAGTTTTGGACGATTCTGTTTGTGAACTCCTATGCATGTGCTTATTCCTCACCAAAGAGCAATACTGATATTGAACCAGCATAGAATTAGTAATAGGAGAGGGAGGGGAAAGATAGGGATAACTAAAATCATTACTGGCATGTCTGCTCTGCATGCACTGGTGTACAGCTGTACATTTTTCAGGGACAGATGGGCTTATTGAAATAAACAAATGCTGCAAAGTCCAATCAATACAGAGAGAGAGAGAATAAAACACTTTAAAATGTTTTCTATTGAACTCCCGAGTCCAAATAGGCTTAAAATAAAAATGCACAGATGTACAAAATGGCACTTTTGATGTTCTCCTTTATAAAAGGACTGACTTCTGTTAGTCAAAGTGTCAACATATATTGTGCAGCATAAGTGAGAGAAATGTCAAGTATAGTACTCTCAATTTCTTTGTAATTTAATCAATAATACTCTTATTTCAGGACAAAGCAATGCCTATCAAATATGTCTAGAATTTTGGTGGAGATCCAACTGAGTATCTCAAAAGTTGGGGGTTTTTTGTCTACACTTTGAGACATAAAAGACATTAAGTACTCTCAAACTCATAAGGTTACAAAATTAAGTACTTCCAAATAAGCAATGCAGTTACGTATTTCTGAAGGTCAGCAAGACACAGAGGAGCTCATAAACTGCATTTTGTACAAGGGTGACAGCAACTCCAGCCTGTAAGAACTCCCACCTTGCATCACAAAACCTTTTAGGGTTGATATTTGTCATCCCTCATGGATGGAAAGCCACCACAATGAGACACAGCACATTTTGCAGTCTTGCAGTAACTGAAGATCAGAAGAAGTAAGAACCATAGCTGAACTTTGGTTACAAGGGCTGTGATCACTAAACCCCCCCTTCCTAGGCCCACAGAAGCCTATCCTACCCTCCAACAAGTCTCTTCAGCTGAGACAGCTGCTATTTGCAAACTTAATGATTTCAGTCATTCTGTACACTTAGACAAGGAGCACTGGAACAAGTAAGGACATAAAAATTTAGATTTGATAACTGGAGTTTATCAGGCATCAAAAAAAGAGACTTGAAAAATAACAGGATAGGCTTTTTGGGACAGGGAAGAAAGACAGTCAACAATCGAAATGGCTGCTGAAGCACAATGTGGTTTGAAATCAGACTTCAAAACTGATTTTAGTCTCTGGCAATCTTTTTGATGACTGGTGGTAATGACAGGTGATGCCTCTTACAGTTCTGGAATTGGGCAGTGTCATCACTGTACAAGCTGCAGTCGACAAACTCCAAAACTTAAAGACTTTGAAAGACATCCAGAATCCCGAGTTACGACAGACACAGAATTACCCAGTTCAAAGGGCAGGTCAATACAACTGACAGTAAACAAAAATAAACATTTTAAAGTTAAAGTAACTACAAGTCAGAGTACAGGGTGGGCCGCGCTGTGGCACTACACTTCTGAAACTGGAAAAGAAAAGATTCCTGGAGATAGCAATACCCAATCGGTAGAACATATCCACACTTCTCTTCCTAAAACAGCATAAAAAATCATGTTTGAACATTATTTGCATTACACTTTTTCTCTATGAACTAGCCTACTGGAACTGGAAACGTAACTTCTTGTCATTTGACTGACCTCACGGTTTGGAATCAGGTGCACTGCCCTCTTTCTGAGAATTTGGGAATGAAAATAGCGCTAAAGCAGAAGTGGTCTTTGTGGAACAAAACTTTGGTTAGATTGGGGTAAGACATCACTCCTCAAAAAGTGGCACGAGAAGAACAGTTACAACAAGCCACCGGTACTACACACAGGAGGAATGGTACTAGGGATCACTGTTTGCTGTAGGCTTCCAATCCTACAAACGGGACAGGGAAAAAAATCAGCAAGCAACCGTTTCACAATGACACAGCAGAAATGAGGAGAAAACAGATGATCTGTGTTTGGCCTTTAGCAACAGTGAAGGGTCAGTGTGGTGAAGCAGTACAGAGTAGTGTTTCAGTTTCAGAAGGCTAAACCTTAAAACTGTGCAGGAAGCAGTACGGACAGTTCTGACACGGCTCTGCCTATGCCAGAACTCATGTCCTTCCTTTTGGGATATACACTGTCACCACAGAGTTTTTGCATCTCAGACTTGGCCTGTTTCCTGTACCAACAGAAAATGTGACTTTGGTTAAGGATTACTGCAGATCAAGAAATACACACTTAATAATAACTCAAGGGAAGGATCAGTGCACTGCTCAAATTCCATTGCAAGCACCGCTATCTCTCTGCTGAGTTACGGGACGAAGTCACTGCAAAGAATGACCTTACAAGAAAGCAAAACCAGTTAACAGTGTCGAATCTGCAGAACTTTTATGAACATGCACACATATCAGTGAAAAAAAGCATTAATTACTGCAAGGAAATAAGAAGTACGTCTACAGCTACAGAACTTTGGCATTAGAAAGGATATTGTGCAAAACTGCTGAAGTTGCCACAACATCACATTTTTCTATCTCGATATGATTTCAGTATTTACTTTGTTTTCAGTGAAAAATCCTGTTCTGGCAGCTGATTTAAGGCACAACTCCTATTCTGTCCTTAAATTAAAACCGAGCATTTCTTTCTCACTCTTTTCCCCTTCGCTTTTAAGAACCCATTTTGAGTAAGTCATTAACGAATTATTCACTCTGAATCTGCGTTCATTTATAACAAAGTCCTCTTACAAATGTCCCCCAACCGGGTCATTTGCCTGTGAGTGTCAGTGCTGGGTTTGCCGTGCACCCAAAGTCACCACAGCAGCAGGTAGCCTTTCAAGTAGATCATGATTAAAATTGAAGTCAATTCCTGCTTCCCAAGCCTGTGAGCCAAGCCAATTTGTCAGCAACTGGTAGCGGGCAAAAGTACAAATTCCTATCTGGCCTATTGAATAGCTAATTTGAGTTTGTTTTCTGGAAAAACAGTAGCCTTAAAAGCCAAACACTTAAGAACACAGACAGACACTTGGCCAGCATCACACCATGGCTCCCTTCCACACTTTGTGAAGCTAACTGGAGGCCCTAGCCTGCGAGTGCTTTGCATGCATAATGGCTCTGTGGGCCATAAACATATGCTGCTTCTCCATGGAACAGCACTCCAGCTTCGATTGTGAGGGCCAGAGGAAGTGAGCAAGAATAAAAAGATTATACTTACTGTAAGGAACACATTCATACTGAACTTCTAGATATTTGTATGTTCCAGGACAAGGATCAGGAAACACATCTGACCCAGTAACTACTATACACTGTGTTCGGTTGTTGCACCTGTAATGGGAAAAGAAAGCGAGCTAATTAATTTAAAACTACATTTAATTTGCAAGTTCATACTCAAGTACTACATTCAGTGCTAACTCTCTTCACACTTGGGCAATCCACTCCATGAGACAACAAAGTTAATTAATACTAATTAGTCAAAGTCCAAAAAAAGGCTTCGAGACGATATTTTAGTTCAGGCTTTATGCTTTGAAATTCGGAGATCAGGGTTATCTTAAACGCCCCCACTGTAGAGATAGCTGTACCAAGCATATGCTGATTTGATACTACTGTTCAATAAAATGAAAACAAAATGTAAAGATTATAGAATTGGAAAATGTGCAATCCTGAATAACGTATCATAACACCAATGAATAACTCCTTCCATCTTTAGAGACATCCATACTGCTGAATGGTTTTATTACATCTCAGAGACATTTTTGTTGTGATTCAAGGAAATGATTTTGGGTGGAATAGTTATTGTGGACAAAGAACGTTAGCATTTTCATTTAAATTATTTTAGGAGCTACTGGTGGACTCCTGTTAGGCTACAGGAAGAGGTAAAGATTGAACATCTGAGGAAATAAGAAAAACAGTTAAAAAGAAGAACTGCAAGAAAATTAATTAAAATGTATTTTAAAGGAGATTAAGTACTGAAACACACAAATGGTTTGCTTACCAAGGAAGGCAAATGCTTTTTGATACAAAAAAAGAACTTTAATTACAATGCCTCTAACCACGTGGATCTACTGAACACTTTCGAAGGCATTTTTTAATAATAATCATCAAGAGATTTTAGACTACTATTCATTTTTCCAGAATTAAAAAACAAACAAACAAACAAACAAATATTAGCTTGGAAGTTAAAAGTGAAAAAACAATCACCTAAGCCTGAGGAGATGGTCAAAATGTAATACAAAAAAAGAGTCACAAGGAAGTGAAGAAAAAAAGGAGAAGGTCAGGGAGTTTGGTGACTAAAAGAAAAAGAGTTTGGCTGATCTTCTCAGGGGTTAGTTCTGTTTGTCAGCAAACTGAATAACAGAAGTCTGAACTTAAGTAATAGAGTAGCCTTTGACTCCAGCTGTACATCAACTTCTGTGCTGCATGACCACTTCCCACACTCCCTGAATGCCACAGTCCAAGCTAAAATAATCTGCCTTGTACCAATGGCCTTCCACAGGTACTGCAGCAATTCGTGCTACCTCATAAAAGGTAGAGCAAGCCCATTTGAAAGACTCCAATATGAACCACTTTTTACCCAGTGATCAGACCAGCACAGAGCGGGTCAGGGCATGCTGTGCCTCTCTGCTGAGTGAACTCAGCAAAAACAACTCTTCAGACTCCATCAGCTAATCCTTCTGCTTCCTTTTACTGCTTTATTTCAAGCTACTTATTTCCAGCAGCACCAGGCTCATTCAGAATGGCAGAACTAACTGGAAACAGCCAGGCATTTCTGTATACATGCACAACCACGGACAAAGATAGATGGTGAGGGGTTTACCTGCACGAGTGCTGTGGAGATGGAGGCTGCAGAAGCAGAAGGCAATACAGCCCCAAAAATCACAGGCCTCTCTGTAATACCCCTGAAACAGGGTTTTTATGCCCCACGTCTCAGATAGACTAACGAGCGTAACCTCAGGTGTAAGATTTTGTAATAAATTTATTTACATTTCTTCGCGTTTCTTCAGTGAAAACCTGATTATCAAGCACTTCTAAGATTTCAAATTAAAGGCACTTAATCAGGATAGTCACATTTTAAAAAGTCGACATTCAGGTAACTGTTACACAGTTTTGTGGTCACATTTCCATTAGAGTGAGACATTCAAGAAAAACCAAGAGCAGCTATAGCAGCTGTCAATCCCAATTCACGGCTCACAGACAGGAGAGGAAGAGAAAGTGGACTTTGTAGAGGCAGTTCTGAGACAAGTAACTCGGGGAATTTACACTGCTCTGGGTAAATTAAAGCTGTCTGTCTGCTGCATTGTGTTTCTCTGTAAAACCAGGGACACCAACTTCTCTGTTAGTTATTGGCCTGCAGTTCTACTGCTTTCTGCAAAAGCCATTCTGCAAACTGGTAGAGGTTTAAGACGAGAAGCCCTGAATTCCGTGCTGTATTGGACACAGGAGCACTAAACAGCAGTTTACCCCACATGGCTACGGATTATCAAAGCCACTCATCCCTGGCACAGCAGAACTTCATAACTTCTGAAACTCTTAAAAACACTGTGCTCCAAGAGGGGGACACTGCACTTCACAGCCTTCTGCACGGTGACCCATGCTCATTCCTTCCTGGGACAGGATTCTCCAAAAAGAAGGTTACAGTAGAAATAACTTTCCTGGCAATCTGCAGGATTGGCCTAGACAGCATCAGGAAAAAAAAAATAAACCCAAACCTCAAAAACCTGGACTAGCAATTAACTTGAAGTCCCTCATTGATTTTAACCAAAGTTATTTTTTCTACACAATATACTGATAGTTTGGTCCATCTGTTCAAGCTCTTCTAGAATTGTTCCAATGAAGGCATGACACAAACCAGCCGTAATTTCTGCAAATTTAAGATGCCAAAATCAGAAATACTTTGGTGTTTCAGTCTGTGACCTAGTGTTTCAAGTTTTCTGTAGGTTTAAATACCATTTAAGTGTTCTGCAGTCTACATTACAGCATGCTTCCCCTGCATACGAAAAAATATGCACAGTCTTGGGTTTTTATGTACAATCTTAAAATTCATATGATCTCACACTGAGAAATGCCTTCATGCTTAAGACATTCACAATATTCACAAAGATTTATGATACAATGACTTTGCCATTTACAAGGAAATAAAGCAGATCTGCAAAGAACTCTACATAAACTCAATAACAGTTGATTTAGGAAAGGTAATATATGACTTAAATTTGAAACCCTAGTTAGGAAAAGACTAACTGAAGTAGTGAAAGAATTCAGGTTCCTGTGCTAGCAGCAACAAGAGTTTTGCAAGGGGAAAGGTAGGAATTACCACTATTTTCACGAATGCAAGAGGCAATTGTGGACTATGACACTGGTTTCTTCTGTATTTTAGTGTGAATGAAAAAAGGTTACATCTTCATAATGCAGATGCATCACTTAGAGTAATCTAAAAATCAAATGGAGTGTTTAATTAACAGTTACAGTATAATGTCTGAACTCCTTTCACCTCAGGAAGAAGACTGTGCAAATGAGGAATGGCCCCTTCACATTTCAGATGAATAAAGAAAGAAAAAGGAAAGCAGCTCCAGCAGGGCTGTTATTAAGTGTCTCCTGCTCATGATGTAGCCATGTCCCTGCTGCATCCATCCTCCCTGCTCAGCATCAAGGAGAGCTGTATTTTCCATGATAATTTGTTTGCATTTCAACTCTAATCTTGACTGGTACAATTCCCAACAAATTGCTTTTGCCTTTTTTTTTTTATTATTATTATTATTATCTTATGTTTATTATTGCTCTTTTCCACGTGCAGTGTATGGAGATGAGATTCCTCGTGCAACCTATTGTGTGAGGTGTTTTAATCAATAATCTCGTTCTGCTGATTAAGCAGGGCCTCCTGTTTTGGCAAGATAACATTAGTTTCTCCTGTCATGCTCCAAAAGCTATTGGGAATCTTCAGCAGATCATTAGATATGCTACAATAAAGCTCTGGTACATTCTCTTTTCTTTCTTCAATTACTTCTTCACTGTCCTATCGTTCCTCGTCACTGCTGGCACTGCATTATTATTACAGCTCCCCTGAAACTTGCACTAGAGCTATGTCTGCAGGCCATGGGATGCCATTTTCAATTGCAGCTTCTGCTTGAAAATATAAATTAAGAAAATTTCATTATCTCCTGCCAAGGGCCATTATTCACCATTGTTCTAAGGAAGATTAAAAACACACAATCTATGGACTTGAACAAATATTCCAGCACTAAAATGAAAAGCACGGTGCGTCGTGACTGGACCAGAGAGTGAAGCACTGGAATCTGAACAGCAGAGCCTGGAGAGGCACAGGCATGGCATGGATCAAAGCAACCCAGTGAAAGAGGGATCACCTCCATGGGCCACTCACACCTGTCACAGAGAGAGACACACCCGTGCTTTTCAAGTGGTTCCTGCAGTCTGCAAAAATAAAGTACGTGTGAAACAATGTCCACATTGCAATTCATCCTTCAAATGCTTCTGTCTTGCATACTAACTTCCACAAAGACAGTAACATAAAAGAAACATCACAAAAAGGGTAGGGATTAATGTCTAGGCAGAAAAGAACTATCAAAACAATTCTGGGTATTCCTGCACTCCTCACCTCCAGGAATGCAGCCTTTCCTTAAGTTGGGTAAAATGCAAACACAGAAAACATCACGTGTACTTCACTATAAAAAACCCAAAATACAGTATAACCCCACATCTAATAGATGATAAAATCCATTTTCAAGAACATTGCCGATACATTAAAAAACATCTACCTTAGTACGTTTTGAAACTCTCAAGTCAGATGTGACGATATTTCTCTTTCAGCATATTGATTAAACACTTGCAAGCCAGCACGATGGCACGTTCCTGCCTATTGCCTGCAGCAACCTGCTAAAAAACCACTGCAGGCACTGAACTGGGGCTGCAGCACCACCAGCTCCATCCACATGGTCCTGCTGTCCCTCCCTCACTACGTGCATGAAGATGGCAAGTACTACTTCAGTGTTGTGTTTTATTAATCTGGTCTTGGAAAGTATGTACAGAACTTACAAACAAAACAGCTAGAGAACAGAGAGTTTAGTTTAGGGGTGTTCAGATACAATTATTTAAAGCAATGTACTTAAATTCTGAGTTTCAAGTCCACCTCACAAGCAACACATGTTACATACTGAAACCTAATGAGTTAGCATTTTAATCCTGAAAAAAAAGAGCTGCTAAGAAAACCCAGCCTTCCTGTAAAGCCTGGATTTGAAGTGGCATTGTCCAGCCACCACTGCCATTTCCAGAGTGCCCCAGCAACTGGCACAGCAAGTCACACTGGCAACGTTGCTTACTCTTGTGTAAGATCTTCCAAAAATTATTTTCAACCTACTACAGGGGAATGAGTATGCAAACAAAAATTGGTAGCAATTTTACCTAGCTCAGAGAGAAAGCAGATTTAGTGTGCTGGGCTTGGTGGTTTTCATAATCCAAGGGAAAAAAAAGGGAGATACACGAGCAGGTATGATAGTGGAATTTGGCCATAAGAGATGTGTCTAGATACCAGCAACCCTCCTGTGGCCACTAAAGCACTGAGGCATACTAGAGTTTGGTTTGAAAATTCACAAACCAGCCCTGGGATTTCTATGCACTTGGCAACGTGACCGTTACAGCAATAAACCTGGTGGGTTTAGATGAAAAATATTGGGGGGGGGGGGGTATTTTTTCTTTTTTCTTTTTTTAAATACAATATTGATCATTTGTTGAATCTTCCTAATTACCAGGTAAACAAATAGAAGCAAGCAAAACAATGTACAATTAATATTGCAGAAGGTGCACCATAGAGTCGTTTCTGTTTGCCCAATAAAAATGCAATAATATTTAACTGTGCTTTCTTTGTAAAATGTAATCTTGCGGGAGTTTGAGGGTACACAATAAGCATAAAAACTCCAAATAGACAATAAAACACAGCATAAAATTTGCAACTCCCACAGGCCTTTTCTTAGGATTACCCAGTCTGATCCACTGTCAATGAATGTGTATCAGACTTGTATGGCAAAGTAATTTAACAGTATTTCTTACTTTCAACCTCTTCTTACAACTTTAATATATTTAGTTATGACCTTTTCGTATTCATGTCTCCAAGTTCAAAGCAGTCACTGTTAAAATGATGAATCTTCTCACCTACTCACACCTGAAATAGTTTTTTCTTGTTACAATTCATCCCTGTTCTAGCACTTTGTTATTGGTGTAAATGCTATTATTATGGGGTTACTGTTAACCAGAAACTGGAGCACCAGATAAAACAGGGAAAGGGGGAAAAAAAAAAAAAAAAAAAAAAGAGGAAATGTGGATTCCAGTGGAATGGGTAACTTCTGCCTTCTCTTGGTATTTTTTAAGTGCTTTTATAATCCCATCTTTCTATCCCCACTGCTTTCTACCACATATATGAAAGGCCTACTAGAGCCACCAGAGCTTGTGAGGAGAAGGCTGTAAACCAAGGACAGCAAAGCAGACAGGAAAGATGCAACGAGGTGTGCAAAGTACAAGGAACAATCTCCTGGTGAGGCCAGAGCGGGCACAAACCCAAACCCCAAACAGCACGAAGCAGGAGAGACCTGCTTGGGATGGAAAATGCTTCCAGTGCAGCCCTGCCTGAGGAATAAGAAATGGAAATACTCTGATTGTCACGATCTTGTCACATTATTTAGGTGCATGCCTATTTGCAAGCAAGATTACAGGCAGGGCATGTCTCAGTACACCAACTGAGCCAGGCAGATCCGCACTGCTGAAAAGTAATCAGTTCAAAAGATCCAATTAAACGTTTCACCATTTAGACAAAATAAATAGCCTGCAGCTATGCTTATTTACTAATGAAAACTTTAGCAGTGCAGCACCGTCGTATGTGAGCAATTTACACAGATTATTCACACTGAGTGAGCGTAAGTGCAGCATCACGCCCTGGGAGCAGCTTCCAGGGGAGGAACGGGGGGCTGTGCCATAAACCCAGGGCTGCAGGAAGGGGCATCATTTCTGAGGGACAGTGCTGGAGCAGAGCTAGGGAAAACCCAGGGAAAATCCTGAAGCACAGTGTCTGATCCTTAGGAATAACACTGCAACTTTTTTTTGCAGCACTGTTGATCTTTTTTATCCATGGCTTGGCATGCAGCATATTCATGATTTAGTTAAAAGTTATGTAACTTAAGGCAGCTTCTGAGTCACTATTAAATGAGTACCCTGAAGAACTGCAATACTGAAAATACTGGAAATATGTAGCTTTATCCTTCACGTTACTTTGCACCGATCTGAAATACATTTTTAACAATCGCCCACTTTAATTACTAAAATAAGGTATTTTACATGACAGGTGTGATTTGTTACTGCACCTTCTGAAACACAGAAGCCTTGGTAGACTTTCAGTGCCCCCACCTGACTCCAGGTCTGGGCAATGCAAGTTCAGCTTGATTCACTGTGGGTCTCCTGAGTTCCACACATCTCCACTGCTTACAGAACTGCATATTCAACACAAAACTACCTGGCCTCTAACAGGAAATTAGGACTTGGTCATTTACAGAATTGGCCCCTGAGACAACTGGATTCCATAGGGTCCTTGGGTTTCCCTGTGCACGGACAGGCCGAGGACAATTTCCAATGGGGTGTACAGTGGGGGCAACCCTAACTCCCCTTCAACGTATGCAGTCACCTGGAATAATTCAAAATACTATAGCCTGTATCAATTAGGAGAAATTATCTATAAAAACGTTCACCCACTGCAGTCTGCATATGGGCAAACGATCATATTTTTAACAAGGGAAATGGGAAATCGCTATGGGATGCCCTACTTAGATTAAATTAGCAAGATCTTGTTATCAGACCATATAAAAGATACACCATAATAAGACGTGACCTTGCAGGACCTTGGAGCCAATCTGACTTTTTTCCCCCTGTAACCCTTCCTAATTATCTGCAAAGTTACAGACCCTTTTGTGGCAGGTTATTTTTCTGTGAATAGTGAGGGGTTTGGGGCTTTTAAATATTTAATTAGTCTTCTGATATGAGAATTGTTGCACATGCCAACTGCTTCGATTTTCAAACTGTGTTCATCCTAATTATGCTCAGATTTAGATTGGTCATCCCAAACCTCTCACTCTTGTAATTATTTACTCCTTAAAGATCATTCAGCAGAGAAATATTTTTCACCCTTATGGCTTTTTCTTTCCACAAATGGCTTTTCTGGTCCGTTAATTACCCACTCAGAGGATTAGAGTTTGTAATAATGCAAGAGATCCTGCACGTAAGATGAATTTTACAGGGTGAAAAGGAATAAATTGTTTTTTGTAAACTTGCCTTGGGGAATACCCCCTTTTTGGGTTATAATTTCCATCGACAGTGGCCATGTGCCCACCACAGCACATCCCCCAATTCCACAGGGCTAGGAGTGACTCATCTGTCTGGCTCGACAGAACTCGAGCACAGCGCTGAGCGAGAGGCAAAAGGCACTCGGTTATTTCAGGAGATCTGTAAGAGTGCAATCTGCTGGCAATCAGGTATGCTCCTTTCTCTCATCATTTTTAATGTAGATTTCGTGGCCTTAAAGTTATGTATATTTAACCGATAACTAATAATAAAATTACAACTTTTCTCATTCCATCTGCTGATTTTTTCCAGAAGTGCCTGTCCCTTGGTAGATCTTTAATCAACTCTGTAACAGTGGTGTCATTTCCTATTAAAATGTGTCTGAGAGTCCTCACTACAAGTACTTTCTTTTCTTCTGAGAGGAATGCTTGTCACAAAAGCACTGTTATTCATTACCCACAGTGATGTCTGGATCTAATTATCATCTGGAAAGCTTGCAGGGCTTCCAGGTATAGGACTTCCCCTGCAAAAGTATCCTGTTCTAACTTGGAAAGCACAATCCCACTTTCTTCTCTGCAATTTGAAGGAGAGGGATTAAGTTACTGGTGTGAGCTGTGCACTCCATCGTTGCTGGAACTCCCAGTTTTAAGCCCAGCAGAGTTTAGGGAGCTGCTTCCATTTGCTTGTTCCCACATCTGCAGAAATCCTGTCTGTGCTGCAGTTGTTTTTTTACCCAAGTCAGGCAGATTCACCACCATAAAACACAGACGAGAAAATTCACTGGCTTGACTCTGTCAGTCAGTGCACAGATAATCTTTAATTGTGTCAAAAATATTCATGATCTAATCCTTTTATCAAACGCTCTGCCACTGGAGGAGTCTCGTGTGCCTGCACAATTAAAAACCGCATGTCAGCCACACATAATGCTGTGTTACATTTGATGCAAATCCTTTACTATTGAAATAAGCACTGGGCTGACAGCAGGAAGTGGCTGATAAGAAAGCAACAAGGCATTGCTGATGGCATTCATGATAACTGAGCTCTAACTCATATGTGTTCTGTCTACAGCACGTTACCCAAAGTGCTCCTGGTTTGAAGTGCAACTCCAGGAGCTGTTCTTTTGCTGTATCTCTGTCACAAAGGCAGCAAAATTACCCAAGAAAGCTAAATACACAAAGTAAATTATGTTTTTCATACCCACCAGTGACGCTGGCACCAGAATAATATACTGAGAGTAATATCACTGCTGCTACATCCTAGATGAGAAAACACCTACAGCTTCGTGAGAGCAACAGTACAGCTGAGCTCAATGCTGGCAAGAAATTCTGTAAACAGGGAAAGATTATGGGTTCAGAACTGTCACTTTATTGCTACACTTACAGCTCAGCCTAAATGAAAATACTTAATAGACAGAGCACAAACTCTTGAGTTATGGTAAGGCAACAACTTTACAGTGCTGCAGGAAGGTGGATATTAAATACATTTCCCAACTGCTCCTTCATCATACACATACACATCACAAGAAGCAAGGTAAGGTTTAAGATCCCAGGTTACCACTACGAAAGGAACTCAGACACCTTTGCACTTAAAACAGCAAAGTATGGATCTTGCCAGATGAAGAATTATAAAGCTTGGTGTCACTAAGAAAGAATAAGACTTCTTCCTCCAAGGTGTTGGAACTGCGTGACTTTGGGGAGGACAGCCTGCCCAATGAAATGATTTTGCTGCCTCATTTCTTTTCTTTTTTTTCTTTTTTTTTTCCCCCCCCTGCTTTGCATGTCTATGTGTGTGTATGTGTTTGGGGGGGTGCACGTATGTACTAGCAGAAATTGAAATGCAAAGGTAACCACAGCTATCGTGGTGTTGGGTAAACCTCGAAAAAAAAGCTCTCAATAGTAAATTTGTAGTAGAGCTTCTGTGCTGCAAGGGTATTATAAAACAGGTTTGACATGGAAAAAGCTCCTCCTGGTAAGAACCTTTCCTTCCCACTGATGTGTCTACAGCAGGCTAAAAATACCCTGAATACCGAGTATTCGCTCTGTGTAACACTTAAGACTGCATTAACTTCATTGCAGTACCTTGTTTTATGGGCTCAGTTCATCATGACCTATAAAATGTTAAGCTGAAGTGCTTTAAATATCTGCTCTCGCCGTGTGCAGGCCGGGGAGTACAAGGCACTGTGCTGTGAAGCGGCAACGACAGCGCTCTGCTGAGGAAGCGGCACGCACTCCCGTGTCACTGATATAAACAGGGGAAGCGAGCTAAATAATGGATGAAACAGGCAGCCAGTCTTTACAGGAGACAGCAACTCGAGCTGAATTCTTCCTCTGGTTTTTGTTTTACCGGTACGACGGTATTTTTCAGGACTGCTTCCTAAAGAAGTTGCCTGCCGCCCTAAACTGAGGGCACGCGTGCAAACTCCCTTCATTCACGGTTATTGCAGGAAGGAAAATAAATAAAGACCTCCTTTATTTGTGGCAGTGGTATTTTTGCTAATTATTGTTCTGCAATATGAAGAAGATAAAATGAAAAGAGGGAAATTATCTACGTTTTTCAGTAATCATGGCCCATTTATTAAGCAATTAGATTGCAATTTTATTATTAGAGAGGGGAAAAAAAAAAAAAGGAAATGTTGTAAAATACTGTTATTGCTTGTATCTTTGATCCTTAAACTCTTCCATTTCAGCAACCTCATTAATGTCAAAATGCCATGAATATGGCCACCCCTTTTAAGACTGTATACCCTGGGCTCAGGCAGAATCTATGGGATTCAATAAAGAAGATTTTCTTGTTGAATTCAACTAAAAGCTTAATTGAGCCACAAAGGTCAGAAGGTTCTTTTTATTTTAAGTAGGAAATTATTCTGTGGCAGAAGGAAATTTACAGAATATGAGATCTGCTCATTTCTATACCACTCTGAATCCAGTTTTTAATTTTTAAACCCACGTTACTCTTCTATTCCTTTCCTCTGAATTAAACATTTTCACTGTAATAATCTTTAAATTCCATTTCATTTGTGTTACTAATGAAAACTTTACACTTTCATGGCTACTGCTGACTTTTAACACCAAAAAGTACTCGTAATTTACTTACATATATTTAATTCATATTGATCTGTCCTAATTTATGATCTATACCCTGCTCTGCCCATCTTCATGTACCTTTTTCCATGTCAGTTCTGTTTACTAAGTGATATTCAACAGATTTCCTATAGTGCAATGAACCTTAACAGGCAGCTTTTAATTGCCTCACATAGGAAACCACATCACTATTAATTCCACAGCAACAGTATAAAATAAAACCATTGCTTCTCAGACTCCAGAGCAATTAGACCTCTCGGCTATTTGGCTAACTCTGCTTCACGATACCCAGTGCAGTTAATTATATTTTTTGATGTTAACAGTCTCTGTCAGTTTCAAGCATAACTCCTCTTTGATGAATATTTAAATTATATTTGAATAAAAAAATAATCTTGGTTACATTTCATATTCAGCAGTCATCACAGCTTAATAAAGGTCTCCTCAGCAAGGCTGGAGATAAATGGCTATATGAACACATGTATGAAGTCCTAAATCAACTTATCAGATGATGTAGCTGTTTTGGTTTAAGTATTACAGAGGATATACTGGGGTTGGAGGAATTAACAGGCCTCAACTATTACATTATTATTCTAGATGAACTAAATTTGGCACAGCAACATATAAGTAAATCACAGGTTTTCAATATTAAAGTTCCAAGTGCCACTGAACCAGGAACTGATATTGCCTAGACTAGAAAGATGAAAACCAGGTAAAATTCACACGAGCCCACCCAAGAGGACACAGAACTCAACTGAAAGGTGCTGAAGGTTAAGCAACGTTGTCTCAGCCAGGTTATCAAAAACGCTAGCAAATTACCAAGGTAGGTAATTACATACCCAAATCAGCCAGTACATGATTAACTGGGGGGTAAACAGTGTGCACACCGAGTAGAGCCCACTTCAGCAAGCAGGAAAGGCCCACACAGACATCACAGGCTGATGTATTTTATATGATGCTCAAATATACAAGCAACAGCACATAGTACTTAAAATTTTATGCATACATATGTGTAGTCACATTTATTTTCACCCATGAATAGCAAGGCAAGGCTGATGAGTATCTACACACGATCCTCCAGATAAGATATATGCTGACTTCAGAAGAATTTGATGATGGTTTTGCCAAAAATAAAGGAAGAGAACAGCTTGAATAAAAGATATGAAAACACTACATAGAATATCAAGCTACACCCTAGTAAAATAATGAATCCCATCTTTTTTGAAGTGAACTAAATCTAAATTTTAAATGTCATTAGTTGATACGAATGATCCTTTTGTTGTTTCCTTTGTAGCTTGTCCAATGTCGTGACCACCTCCACATGCCTGGGTGTTATGTGCCTGCACGTGTGTAATGTAATTTCTTCTGCAGAAAATTAAAATACAACATGCTGCAAAAAGATGATCAAGTACCACTGGCAGCTATTTCCCCTCACCTGACTGCTCAAAACCTCATAATATGAGGATTTGTATTTAATTTACTAAGTAATGCCATGATAGAACAACCCCATTAATAAAACCTCCTATTTTTAATGAGCAAGACTAGACCTACTACTTTCATATTAAGAATTAATGACAGTGAAAATGCCCAATGCCTGCTGAGGTTCTTGCCAGTCACGGGTATTACTGTTTTCTGCGGTGTGCTTCACAAAAACTCCAGGCTCTGTGATTACACCTCAGTCAGGAAAACAAACTACACGGATTTCTGCTTTTTGCTTCATATTTGAGGCATAACAAAGTCTTGTGACTAACACGTAGAAAACAAACCGAAACAAGAATCAATCTGGCCACGGCTCGGTATTGTGAAAAGCTTAGTTTCAAAATAAAGAGCATTTCAAGCTTCTGCTACATCTAAATACTCACAGGGCTGGCTGCTGTACTAAAACCTTTGTCTGCTTCAGATTAGAAGCTTTTATTTAGAAGGGCGCTTACAAAAAGATATCTAATGTTTTGCTAATCTTGTACGGTAAATGTTTTGTGAGGCAGCTGTCAGGAAGCTGAAACAGAAAGCACTGGCACACCACAGCAAGAGAGGGACCTGGCACAAGAGATCAGCATCACCGCCACAGCAGGGGTAAATTCCAACCTACCCACCCACTACAGCCTGGGCTACCCTGTCATCAGCACTGGGGCTTTCCCTGACACAGAAAGAACAGACGTGCAGGCCTGAATCACCAGAAAGCAGAAAGGGACAAGGCGTCCCTTTTATTCATCCGGAGATGCTTTTCAGCACATCAGCAGAGAGAGGCAACCCTGGGCTGCAGGAGGAGCAGCGAGGGAAGGAGCAGGGACAGCAGCAGGGGTCAGCAGAGCCCTTGCCTAAGCCTGGCACACCCCCAAGTGCAGATTGCCATTCCCTCACTCACAGGTAAAGCACCCTGTGCCAAGCCTGCTTTTGGGTGCACCTTTCTGCTCCCGTGAGCAAGAATCACCTGTTAGAGGGCATTTTACCCACTGTCCACCCACACCTGGAGTCTGTGCAAGATTTTCTTTATTCACTGACGTTATGGAATGGACCAAACTTGTTTTCACCTGAAAGGACACTAACAGAGCGTGACAGAGATTCTCTGCAGACCTGACAAGCAGGAACAGGAAAGAGGGGCCAAAAGATGGGTCTTCTTCAGAATGGAACCCATTTTGTTTTCTTCCAACAACGTCTGACTCACTCACAAACAGGATTTATCAAAATTATGTATTTCTTGGGTACGTGACTAGGTGGAAAAGACTGAATGTCCCCGTTCTCCCAATCCCCCGTGGGATGGATTAATTAAAAATTAAGTCTTGGGAGAAGAAGGAATGGGTGTGGTGCTTCCTCCAGCTTCCCCCAACCACTCTGTGGGGCAGGAGGCCCGTCCTTCCACTCTGCAGACCCCCCATTTCAGTGCAGCTGTCCTGCAGAGGGGGGATGCACAGCACAGGTTGAGGGCACTGCCCTGGCAGGGAAGTTGATGGTAACAAAACCCAGGCAGGAACTGCTCAGTGGTGTCAGGACAGGTCGTGTGTGCTACAGATAGGACAGGGCATGTGCCACAGGAGAAACAAACACTGCTGAGCAGGATTTATTCCCCTTTTAATCCTTGTGCTTTTCTGCAACGGTGTTTTAAAAGGGAAGGGTATTTTAAAAAATTACAGCTCCCCTAATTTCATCTGTTATACCTGACATATTTTTATATTAACTTTACCTATGAAAATGAGGTTAGCTTTGTTTGTGCATATTTAAAAAGCAAAGCGCTAGTGATTTATTATGTTTAGTAAAAATATAAAGTTCACGTAAAGCTACAATTATAGTATAAATCACAGATGAAAATAGAATTTAAAGGCCATTTCAGTGCAGAATTGATGCAACCGCCTTTCTGTTGCAGATCAAAAATAAACTCAATACACCAACTGTGAGATTACTTTTTTCTAATGTGTATGTTTACATGGTCTGTAAAGGAAGTTTAAACATTCTGAATTTTCTTCTTTTCAATATTTACAACTAAACTCTTGGTATCAGAGCATACATTCCTATTTAAAAATTCAAGGTATTTTCGCCTCTGTTAGGAGGGAAGCAATGTTTTCTTTCTGAAGTTAACATTAATTTGACTGTCAAGAGTAAATGCTTAAATTTTACATCTAGGTAAACGATTCCACAGATTAAGAGTGAACAGGTTGTATTTCATTTAAATAGAAAACATTAATTTTCTACTAGTCCCACCAACAGCTGTACTAGAAACTGCTCAAAAAATAAGGTGTACAGATTGGAACAGACCTGACATTTTTTAAATGTGGTATTCATCACGATTTAAAATTTGCAGGAAAAAAAAAAAAATCTAATTGCACTGTCCTGGAACCACAAAAATAGTTATCGTGTCCAATAGTGACAACAAATAATAAGAATAAATAAACATGAACTTTTGCCAAACAAAAAATTCAGGACTTGGAAAAATGATTCCTACTAAATAACTGCTATTTTAAATTCAAAAAGAAAGGTGCATGCAAAGATCCATCTTAGCATCCAATCATTCCACTACACAATGACATACGTTATAGGCCTTTGATTTGAAATGAATTTTAAGTATGTATTAACAAGTACTTTTAAATATCTGTTATTAATTTAACAACTCCCACGATCCATCTGCAATCTGCCTGCCACGGAGGGATCTCAGACCAGCCCATAAAGCAGTTTTATCCCGTTCCTTTTCAAATCCCTGCCCTGCCCACAAAGAGCAGTACCAGTTGGCCTCATCAGCTTCAAAGTTTCGTGACAGTTTCTGCTGCAGCCACATAAATGCACTTTGTGAGCAAGCAGCGAGAGCAATTTCCTCAGTCTGCTTTGCATCTTCTGCTCCCCTGCTCATTTCATTTCTTTCTAAATGAAAAGGAAACAGAGGAGATTTATCCCTGCTGAAGGACAGTGGAGCACCAAGGAGTCTGATTATTTTAGGATCTAATTGCCTGAAACGTGGGTCCTCTGCCACTCACCCACCCTACTTGCTCACCAAATATTCCAGAAATAAGCTCATTTCTACCCTGAACTTCAGCACGTGGTAGGATCTCTCAAACCTGACGGTATGCAAACATGGGGGTTAATTAACACACAAGTGTGAAAGAGGAGAAGGATTTTCTAAAGGTCTAGTCTCTTTCTTCAAAGCTTTAATTTTAACCATGCCAGTCTGAAGCTGACATAGAACCTAAATACATCTGAAAGGCTTTATTCTGGAATAATTGGGATATAATTTCAATCGGGGACTAAAAATTTAATAACTACTTTACAAAGGTAAAAGAAAAGCAGTGAAGTCATTAGTGTTCCAGTCAGGCTTCCTAGGAAAGTATTAAGTTTAAAATCTTTTGAGAACTGCTGAAAAGAAAGAAAAGGGTGAGGGAGAAAAGATTAAGTAGCAGCTCACTCCGAGAAAGAGGAGCTGATGCATCAGTGGACAACTGGCAAAGCGTGTGCTAGTATCTCAAATGCTCTGGAAGGGGAGCAGGGCACGTGATCACGTGGCTTTGTGTTAAACTGGAAACCTCATCTTATTTTTCAATCTTCAGATTTCACAGTATTGATCTCATTAAGCTCCTGTTTTCACCTCGTAATTGCAGCAAATGGAGTTGTTGTGCAAAAGCCGTGGGGTAACATTGTAAGTGAATGAGGAGTATTTAATAATTGCTGTGGAACTACATTTAACTGTACATCCAAACTGAACTGAGTGGTCAAAGGCAGTGGTGACACGGCTGACTGGATGAAAACACGGCATTAGTCCTTAAAAGTAAACACTGTAAGATTTTAAGTAGCAATATAGAAACTACTGTTGCTTATTTACAAAGTTAAGGAAGAAAAGCTTTCCCTGTCACCAAATGTTCTTTTTTTTACCTATCAGTTAAAAATAAAAAGGAAAACCAATGAATCTGCTAGTCCTTCAGGTGAGATTTTTCTATGCAATCGCTGCCATCAAAACACAGCTGATGTGCTACTTTTATACATCACATCAAGGACTTGTGCTGAGCACCAAACAACAGTTTGCTTAGACAACAAAAAATTCTGATCACCAATGTAGTTATAAATAAATGAGACACGAGAACTTTTAATATTTCATAATAAATCTGCAACATTCTCCTATGCTTGCAATATAGTACAAATTGAGCAATTCTGGAAGAGATTAAGCAAGACAAGAAACATCTTTTCTACTTAATGACAGGTTCTAAGAAAGAAAACTATGAAAGCAAACTTGCAAATTGCTATAAATGCCAGACAAAAATAGAAAGCGAAGTGTCAAATGATCTTTGCCATTTGTTCAGACAAAAAAAAAAGAGAACAAAAATGAAAAACTCTCTGAGCACAGATAATCTGACCCAATGTCCTACATGTGATCACAACTTCCTTTTAATGTTGAATAAAGCATAAGAGCAGAAGATGAGGGATGTTCAAAAATACTCTCTGCTATCATAACCTTACAGTTGATTAACTGAAAGGGGAGGACTGAAATTTCAGCTTTCCAGTAACAGTCTGATGTCACTTCAAGCAAGGCTGTGCCTTTGTATTTGTCTCTGACTACCTTAATCTGTATATTTGCAGCGAACATAAGGAAGACTTTGATCAAAACACAACATGCATTTTACACAACAAGGAAGTCTACAGAGAGGCACTACATTTACAAAAGCAATTGAAGGTGGTTTCAAAGGGAGTTGACAGATTAGAGGATGATGACACTGCTGCTGCAGTCTCAATGGAAATCTGGCTTGATCTAATTAACAACTACCAACTAGAACCACAAGAAGATAATTCAAACATGATTTAAAGAAGTTATATTACCTTTTTACTAGTGTAGCAATGGAGCCTTTCCCTACTGATCACAGAACAAGTCACAGGTTCAACACTGAAGAAGAATAAAAGGCCTGATATCCTTAATTTACCTCCAGCATTTGAAACTGAAGTCTCAAATCCAGCCCAAATATTTGACTACAGAAGTAGAAAACATCCACATATTCACATAAAAATAATAAAAAATTGTAAGAGTCCCACTCATGACAACTTGAGTGAACTGGTAAACTGCAATGGAAGACTATTTCAAGAGCTGACTACTCTACTGAGTGTTCTGAGGTCCAAACAGAACAGAACAAACACAGCACAGCACACAGGACAACTCGCACATTTCCTCTGACACATCTGAGTACACGCACCAGGAAGCTCCCAGGTTATTCCCTTTGTTATTCCTTTTTGTTCAGACTCCTCACCCTAGGAAAAGATGCACTGGGAGGAAAACTTCCCACCAGTGCTGCCCTTCCCCAGGCTGGTGGTTTGAGCCAGCAGCAGTGCCAGTGACTGATCCGTGCTGACGTTCCCCCAGCTGTCAGTACGAGTGACTGCTGCCTGCACACGGCCTGTAGCACAGCACTCGCTGTGGGTCTGAGCTCTGATGCACCTTTGGTACTAAAAATACTCTTACTGGAACCTGGGGACATGATTTAGGGGTGGACTTGGCAGTGCTAGGCTAATGGTTGGGTTGAATGATCTGGAAAGTCTTTCCCCCCCTAAATGACTCTCTGATTCTGCTGGTTCTTCTGTCTCCTCTGAGTGACAACTGCTGTCACCAAGGGAATGTAACTTGTGCTTATCTGCACGTGTATGCTTACGCACACATGGACAATGATATACAATCATCCTGGCATGTACTCATTCTGGCATTTGCCACTGGTTGCATTTTTTTGGGGGGGAACTACAGCAGTGATTTACTTCATTTACTGAAAAATGCAGCAGCCATTTGGTAACATTCTGAGGGCTGTCTGACCACCTGAGACAGGGAAACTCCAAATAAGTGAATTGTTTTATTCTCCTTGCAGTTGTCTTCCTGCCTTTTAACCTCTGCTCAGAGAATGAGGGGGAAAAAAACCCTCTTATTGCAACTGGCAGTTAATACTTCCTTTTAATATTATTAGATAGAAATAATACTACTATTATAGCATAACAGCAAAGTGGCAACTACAGCTCAACACTTCCTTCAGTATTCAGCAGTTCCACAGTATAGAACTCTCTCTGTTAATTCAGGCATTTCTCCTCTCTGCTCCTCCACACGTTCTGTGTATTTTTACCTTTGTGTCATGATTTTGTAGGCGTCTGGAAGGAAGCATTCCGTGTTCTCCATCTGGAAGGGGTCAGCATCACAGATCTTGTCGTCTGTCCGCCCGTAGTTGGCACTCTCTATCATGATGACGTCGCTGCCCGGGCAGCGCAGGTCGATGGAGTAGCCCTCGCAGGAGAGCTCCCTCCTCACCAAACCGAACGGCAGCGCTGCTCGGCTGAAACCTGAAAGGGAACAAACAGGGGGAAATGGGATTGAAGCTAACGGATAAATGGGGCTACTCCTCTCCTATCAAATAAGCATCGACTCCATCGGTGCGCTAAGGGCAGCGCACCATCACACGGTTTGTGTGGCATCTTTCATGGAACTGTCACACCCCCACAACGCTGCTGCTGTGTCCCTCATCTGGGAAAGGAGGAAATTCCTTGGCACTGCTTCTAATCCTGGTCCAGGCAGACAGTGGAGCCTGTCTGCATGACTACACTGCACGTTCCACTTCCCACCTCTTTTCTCTCTGCTGCTGTCTCTGCTCCTTGGGCACAGCCAGACAGGCTGTGTCTGAAAGCAGCAGAGCAGGCAGGATTTGCAGAAGTGATTTAAAAAAAAAAAAAGAAAACAAAACAACCACAGAAAAACCCTAAAGCCATAGTTCCAACTTCCAACTTCATTAGTCTTTCTTATTCTGTGTCTCATTCTCTCCAGAAAGAGTTGGTTACTTTTGCTTGGCTATTTTGTGACTTGATCCAATATGCATGCTGATACTTGACCTGGTTGAACTTCAGTGCCCACCACTACGTCTTTTACATAAATTGAATCACATATAGGTAAGATTTTGAACAAATATAGACATGATTAGTACACAAATTGCAGATGCATACTGTAGAAAATCTCCCCCTCCCAAAAATGATACATGTGTTTCACAGAATTCTCGTTTTTAAAATGCTTTTTCTACATAAGAGAATTTCTAAAAATAGGTAACCTCTCCAGTGAAGCACCATCAAATACTCTGGAAACCAAACAAGGTTCAGCTATTCATCCACATGTTTAGTCTTTTGGAGACATTTCTTTATGCAAAAAATTTATTACATCAGAAGAAAAACCACCTGTATACTGCAGTTCCTTGTACACAGTTACTGATGGATTATTATTAAACAAAGTATTCCTGTTTCTTACAAATTCGTGTGCATTGCTGCCTTCTGGAAGACAAGCTGGGTAGGTAATGTGGTAGTGTCAAAATCCTATTTCTTTAAAACAGTCATTCCTTCCTAAATTTTTACTAGAATTCTAGATATTTCCTATTTTTTAAAAATGTCTTTATAATACAGTAGCACAAAGTCATTAATACTTCAGTGCTGCTGGACACCAGTTGTGACAGCACAGAGAAATAGCTCCTACATATGGAAAGCTGGAGCTCTATGGTGGTTTGAAGGCAAAGAAAATAAACTTTTCTTTAAAAGTATGATGTGTTAGAAGAGGCAAGGAAGTAAGATCTAAAAAAACCCACAAGACAACTTGAGATAACCCTCTGATAGTAAATTTTCACACGAACCAGAGGCTGTCACTTTTTCCATTGAATTAATGATCTGTGGATTAAAACTCCTACCATGTGAAGATGATTATCTGTTAGGACTGCAAAAATATAAAGTTTTTTATAACCATCATGCCAGTATCAGGATGTGGCTCCCGGTAGCCAGAGCCAGTACCTCCAACCCCTGCACGCCCCTGCCTTCCCCTTGCACCAGCACCAGCCTCTGTCACCTCCTGTAAGAACTCACCCAGGGGCTGGTGTCACCTGCAGAAGAACCAAGGCCAGAGCCCAGTGACCAGAACTGCCTTTGCCTATTGTTTTGTGGAACTGTACCCCCCGTGAAAGCAGGCAGCAGGTTCAGTGTTTGTTGATGAGGGAGGGAGCCATGCTGCGGGGAAGGCACCAAGTTCCACCTCCAGCTCCCTCCTGGCCGTCAGTTCAGCTGCTGGTACCACGAGCAATAACAAACACTGTTATTAGAGGCTGGCTGAAGTGCCATGAGCTGAAAGCTGGAGAGGGCTGGAACACGAATCCATCACATTAACACCCTACACGTTCCTCCCAAGCACCAAATTAATACAATGAAGACAAGAAGCCGCTCCTGGCTCAGCGAGGGCGTGAAACGGGCACAGGGAGGGGCGTGCAGAGCATCCCACACGAGCACACAGCAGCTCCTCTGATTAATGACCACCAAGACAGCCCCCATGGGACCCAATACAATGCTGCTGGTCAGTGCCATTCCTACATCCCCACTCCTGTCAGCTCCAGCGCTGCCCGCGGACAGCTCACCCTCCAGCTGGCGGCACTGGTGCCCGTACCTCCTGCATCACGGCCTGGCAGGGAACCCCCCGCTCCCAAACTTGTTGGGTTTCAGTCAGCAAGGAGGGGAACAGCTCCTACAGCTGTCCAAGAGGTGCCTGCACCGGGGCAGGAGGGGAAGGGCAGGGTGGACAGGGCACGGCCGCAGTCCGTGCCACACCGTGACGCTCCCTGCACATCCTGCAGCACGGGCTCCATCCACCTCTGCCAGGGAACAGCCTCAATTCAAACACGAGGCCTCTGCAGTTCGCTACAAAGGAAATCAGCTGCCTGCAAACCTTATTTCATCATCTGTGGCAACCACTATAAGGACTATGAATGTGTTTTATCCTGCAATTTTTCCCCCTGCAGGCATCCGTGAGAAGTTCTGTATCAGAACTTCTGTACTAGAACAAACATAAAAAAATACTAGAGCGGGGTTAGATCACTTCACAGGCAACAGAGGACACACCTGAGATTGCGATGTAGGTGTTACATCGCAAAAGCAGAAAGCAATAAAGCAAAACAATGCAGCGTGCGCTAGGTGGGAATGCTGCTCTAAGGAATCTCTACGGCGCAGAAAGAATTTTAACGAAATAAAATAAAAAAAAATTTAAAGTCCGCTAGCAGAGCTGCTGCGATCTTTATGCTGAAGCTTTATTTGTGATTTTCTCCTATCACCAAAGAAAAAAATAAGTGTATCAACAAGCAAAGTGTAATTCAATCCATCTTGCAATCCTGACAATCGAAGAAAGAACTTGTGGGAGGCCCTGTGAGCGAAAAATCAATATTGCAGCTTTGTGCCGTGCAAATGTGAATACTGCCAAATAGCAGAGCTTAGGGTAAAATGAACTGTTTTGCTCCATTTTCTCCTCTCTGAACAAATGATTTTGAAACGACAGCTTCTTCTGGAGCTATAAAACGTCAAGCAATAACTCGCTGCGCTTCAGGCAAGCGATTGGAATAAATACCTCTTGGCAACAGGTGCGATGACTTAGGACTGAAATTCATTTACATTCGGGAGATAATTCCCGATAAACAGATGCACTGCCACGGGATGGAAGTCTGAGCAACCGCCATCTGAACGCCTCAGCATCCTCCCCGAGTTCCTCAGACGTGAGTATGTGGCTCTGCCAGTAATGGATGTTGTCACCAGTACCTTTGTGTTCTCAGGGCTGTATTTCCCAGCCAGCTCGCCTTGCTGTACCTGAACAAACCTACTGAGTTTGGCAGGCGAAATCAACCTTCCCCCCCATCCTGCTGGTGGCCTGAAGGCAGAGCGTGCCCTGGATGGCACGGCCCCCGCTGTCTGCCACCCACCAACACAGCGAGGACCTCTCTGCTGCTGGGGCTGGGACGTGCAGCTCACCCCAAACATTAACTCAGTGTCTGCACCACACGCACCATATGCTGCCTCTGATTCACCCGCCTTTGTGTACATTCAGCACTGTGGGATGCCACTGTTTTTTTGTTGTTTTTTTTTTTCCAAAAATGGAAGGAGATTAATATCTAATGAGAAAAAAAGAGCATTGTTTCTGTCTTGCTGACCATTTTGATTATAGGAAAGCTTCCTGGCAAACATATGTTTCCTGCACTTCGTATCTGCCTACAAATCGGTTGAGTGCAGGCTCTTCACTGGAGGAGGAAAATAAACTGCTTTTGCCAAACCTCATTTCCCAGGAAAAAAAGGTAGAGGGGATTTTTGGTGGTAATATACGTTCGTTAATGCTTTATTGATCAATGCATGTAGAAGACCAAAACGAAAGTAAACATCGCAAACAAAAATCTTTCCTCTGATACTTTAGTATATAAAATAAAAAATACAAGTTGTATGAAAGGACTGCAACTCAGAATCATGTTTCAGAAATATGGGAAATTCACATTTGGCTAAAAATTTTTAACTCAAGTTTGCAATGCCTTATTTACCATTCCACTGCCTCGGTTCCTCTAGAGAAACTATTTGTCTTTACAAAGATAACCTAAATTTGTCGAAGTGCAAAGAAAAGTTAATAATTCACAGCATCCTGCCCACTTGCATACCATCTTTCTGAGCTGTCAATAATAAGAGAGCGTGCTAAGTTTGGCAGATAAAAGCAAAAAGGCACCACCACATTTGAATGTTCACCCCATACAGAGGGAAAACAGTGGAATGTAAACAGGCTAACATCAGCACTCGACATCAGAAGCAAGGAACCTTTGATTAAAACTTAAAGCATAGAGAAAGTCAACATGGAGATACCAAATTATTTCAAAAATGCAGATGCTTGAAAAACCAAGAATCCAAAACCAAAATCTCTGCAGAAATAAATATATATGTCTCTGTGAGCGAGGAAATATTGCTTCTTGTGTTATTTGGCTGCAACAGAAAGGCCTTTTGAGAAGAGCACATCTTTTCAAACAGAATGTTTACAGTTGTCTCTTTCACAATCTCTTTTATTTTACCATATCACGCAACGTGAGGATTTAAGTTCTGCACAAGGCGAAGTGATGCGTCCTGGGCAGCATTTCAATAATATATATTTAACAAAGGCAAAGCCCCATGAAAACCGTGCTGGGGATTCTCTCCCTCTCCAGTGAAGTGCCTGCCTGCACACACGGGAGGGTGCAGGGGGACAGCTGAACACACTCTGCCACCTCAAAATCACCCAAATGCTCAACGTGGGCCCTGCAAAGCTTTCACAATTCCACAGACGAGCCCCAGCATCCTGCAGTTTCTAAGGAATCCCATGAGCTCTGTCAAAGGAGACTTTTCTCCCCGTCTCTCAGCACTGTATATATCTCACACAGACAAGCACGTTATTTTGTTAAACAGCTTTTAAATTATCCAGCCCTGGTCAACAGATCACTACCAACTACTACTACAAGGACAGAGGCAATTTAAATGACAACTGTGCTTTCTCGTTCTATCTTTGAAGGAAAAAAAGCCATTCTGGCAAGCACGTCTATTAAAAGCTTAGGTTGGCACAGTAAGAGCTGCTGACACTGGCCAGGGGTCTGGAGTTCACAGCACTCCTCCTCTGTCAGGGAAGCCCCAGCAGCCGCAGCCAGCCCGGCACACAGAACCCCTCTGTTCCTCGGGGTCACGCTGGGCACGAAGCAATCACTGCAGAAATGTTCTCCTCCAGCATCTCATGTGCAAACCCAGCCCTGTCAATGAAGATGCTGGAAGGAGGGGACGCCGAGAGAAGGGGGGATTATTTAGAGAGGGAAACGTAGTAAGAGACATCTTCCTCGTTTGTATCAAACTCATTCATAGCCATGGGGTTAACTCAAAACAAGGGACATGAAAGTGTCTCGTTACTTGAACTTCAACAAACGGGCACAGAGTCCAAAGCAACAGACTTGACCACTTAAATTACATGGAGGCAAAGCAACTTCTTCACTGAACAAATGAGCTGTGAGGGGTGATTCTTGACATGAGTTTCTAGAATTCTGCTTCTCAGACGTTTCATATTTTAATTACTTGACTAAAATCTGGAAGCCTGTCTCTTACAAAGTAGAAATTCGAATTGCTATCAATAAAAGCTTTTAAAAATATTAAGTATCTAATGAAGGCTTTTTAGAAATATTTTTTACATTTTATTTGAACACAATTTAGTCTTTTGAAAAATTAAAACTGTAAAAATCTCTGTCAAATTTTAATGTTTTTCAAGATTCAGTGCGAGCAGCAGAATTACATCTGCAAGTCATTTTCTGTAATTATATACTTAATATTCAGTGTCCATAAACATAAAGTACGTATGTCTGCTTAATGAAATTCAGGAGAGAAGCCAGAGTTACACCCTCTGACTCACACCAGGATGGGTCCTGCCTTCCAGGTTCACTGAAACTTATTACAATCTTCCTTCTGTGTTTCCCAGTCTCCATGCAATTCTCAAAAATAACCCTATGAGGCTCTCTTCAGCAAAAAAAAAAAAAAAAGTCAGGGCTTACCTACTCTGTGCACCTTGTTGAATGATTCAGCAAAAGCTGAAGTGAGCA